>NW_027409393.1:0-1197 GCF_003265705.2 Callorhinus ursinus | reverse complement strand
AGTCAGTGTGATACAATACATTAACAAAAGAAAGAACAAGACTCATATGATCCTCTCAATAGATGCAGAAAAAGCATTTAACAATGTACAGGATCTTTCTTGACGAAAACTCCTCAGAGTATAAGGATAGAGGGTACATACCTCAATATCATAAAAGCCATCTATGAAAAACCTACAGAGAATATCATTCTCAATGGGGAAATGCTGGGAGCTTTTCCCCTAAGGTCAGGAACGCGGCAGGGATGTCCACTCTCACCACTGCTATTCAACATAGTATTAGAAATCCTAGCCACAGCAATCAGACAACAAAAAGAAATCAAAGGCATCCGAATCGGCAAAGAGGAAGTCAAATTCTCACTCTTTGCAGATGATAGGATAGTGTATGTGGAAAACCGAAAAGACTCCATCCCAAAACTGCTAGAACTCATACAGGAATTCAGTCAAGTAGCAGGATATAAAATCAAGGCACAGAAATCAGTGGCATTCCTATACACCAACAACAAGACAGAAGAGAGACAAATTAAGGAGTCGATCCCACTTACACTTGCACCCAAGACCATAAGATACCTAGGAATAAATTTAACCAAAGAGGCAAAGGATCTGTACTCAGAAAAGTATAAAACACTCAGGAAAGAAATTGAAGAAGACCCAAGGAAATGGAAAAGCGTTCCCTGCTCCTGGATTGGGAGAACCAACACTGTGAAGATGTCAATGCTACCTAGAGCAATCTACACATTCAATGCAATCCCCATCAAAATACCATCCACTTTTTTCTAAGAAATGGAACAAATAATCCTAAAATTTGTATGGAACCAGAAGAGACCCCGAAAAGCCGGAGGAATACTGAAAAAGAAAAGCAAAGCTGGCGGCATCACGATTCCGGACTCCCGGCTCTATGACAAAGCTGTCCTCATCAAGACAGTATGGTACTGGCACAAAAACAGATACATAGATCAATAGAGCAGAAGCGAGAGCCCAGAAATGGACCCTCAACTCTATGGTCAACTTATCTTTGACAAAGCAGGAAAGAAGGTCCAATGGAAAAAAGACAGTCTCGTCAACAAATGGTGTTGGGGAAATTGGACAGCCACATGCAGAAGAATGAAACGGGAGCATATCCTTACACCACACAGAAAATCGACTCCAAATGGTTGAAAGACCTAAACGTGAGAGAGGAGTCCATCAACATCCTAAAGG
>NW_027409392.1:0-1197 GCF_003265705.2 Callorhinus ursinus | reverse complement strand
ATTTTGTTCTCACATTCATCTATTCTCCTCTGGACAAAATGACAAGATGAAAGAAATCACCTCAGAAAAAAGAACAAGAGGTAGTACCATCTACCAGGGACCTAGTCAATACGGACATTAGTAAGATGTTGGACCTAGACTTCAGAATCATGATTTTAAAGATACTAGCTGGGCTTGAAAAAAGCATGGAAGTTATTAGAGACACCCTTCCTGCAGAAATAAAAGAACTAAAATCTAACCAAATCGAAATCAAAAAAGGCTATTAATGAGGTGCAATAAAAAATGGAGGCACTAACTGCTAGGATAAATGAGGCAGAAGACAGAATTAGCGATATAGAACCCAAATGATGGAAAAAAAGGAAGCTGAGAAAAAGAGACATAAACAACTACTGGATCACAAGGGCAGAATTCGAGAGATAAGCGATACCATAAGACGAAGCAACATTAGAATAATTGGGATCCCAGAAGAAAGAGAAAGAGAGGGGCAGAAGGTATATTGGAGCAAATTATAGCAGAGAACTTCCCTAATGTGGGGAAGGAAACAGGCATCAAAATCCAGGAGGTACAGAGAATCCCTCTCAAAATCAATAAAAATAGGTCAGCACCTTGACACCTAATAGTAAAACTTACAAGTCTCAGAGACAAAGAAAAAATCTTGAAAGCAGCTCGGGAGAAGAGATATGTAACCTATAAAGGTAGAAACATTAGATTGGCAACAGATCTATCCACAGAGACCTGGCAGGCCAGAAAGGACTGGCATGATATCTTCAGAGCACTAAACGAGAAAAATATGCAGCCAAGAAACTATATCCAGCTAGGCTGTCATTGAAAATAGAAGGAGAGATAAAAAGCTTCCAGGACAAACAAAAACTAAAGGAATTTGCAAACACGAAACCAGCCCTACAAGAAATATTGAAAGGGGTCCTCTAAGCAAAGAGAGAGTCTAAAAGCAGCATAAACCAGAAAGGAACACAGACAATATACAGTAACTGTCACCTTACAGGCAATAAAATGGCACTAAATTCATATCTTTCAATAGTTATCCTGAATGTAAATGGGCTAAATGCCCCAATCAAAAGACACAGGCTATCAGATTGGTTTAAAAAACAAGACCTATTGATATGCTGTCTGCAAGAGACTCATTTTAGATACAAAGACACCCCCAGATTGAGGGTGAAGGGATGGAAAACCATTTAC
>NW_027409391.1:0-1197 GCF_003265705.2 Callorhinus ursinus | reverse complement strand
TCTCCAAGTACAGTTATACTGAGGGTTAGAACTTCCACACACGTTTTTTTTTGGGGGGGGGCACAATTTGGCCCACAGTACCATTCAAACACTACTTCCTTAAATACACACAGATTAGTAGAAATCCTTACTATACACTCAAAATTATTAATGATTTTAAAGTTCTGTGTTTAATGGTTATCTCCCCTAGTAGACTAAGTTCAATGAGGGCAGGGACAGTGTCTTATCTTCCTTGCCAATATATACCCAATGCCCAGCATAGTGCCTTGCACATGAAAGGTATGCAATAAATATTTAATGAATAAATTGATTCATACTGCCCTGCTTTAAAAAAAAAAAAAAAGTTTTGGATGTCACCACCTTCCCATATTGAGCCAGAGATCCTCTTGCCCCTTGGATATTTCCTTTGGCCCAGCTAGATGCTTTCAAATATAGTGGGTTTTATGGCTGTTTAGGTCTCCTCAATTCCTATCTTACATAACCCTGCTTTACTCACTTTTCACAACGTGACAGGAAAGAAAGGGAGAAAAACATGCTTCTCAAAAAAAAAAAAATTGCACACCAGTTTTAGTTGTTAAAGTGGTCCATTTCAGATGGCCAGCTGTCCTCTGAGATTCTTCCTCTCAACCCTCTGCCTCACCTCCTCTGCTTTCCTCTTTCCTCTCATCACTTTTTCCTACATTTCTGGTTATCCTAACTAGAGTTATCTATTTCTCCCTGAAATGTCAATCTGTTCTCCCATGTTGTAAACATGCTGTTTGGATAAAAACCAAAGTAATTAACACAAGACCCCCAAATCCCTAAATGGCTGCCCTCTGCCTATTTAGTAGCCTAATCTTGTGCTCTCCATTGCTCTCAGGACCAAGTTCAAACTCTTTACGACAGTTTATGAAGCCGTTTAAAAGCTGGACTTTAACTGTCCAGTCTCATCTTTCACTAGCTCAAATTACTTCCTTTCTTCTCAATTCCCCTAGCTCTTTCTCATCTACAGCCTTCTTAATGTAATTCCCTTTTTCTGGAATCCTTTCTCAGTTATCCATCTGGCTAACTACACTTCTCTTGCATGCCACTCCACAGATGGTACTTCCTCCAGAAAAACCTCTCCATGCCCGAAACCTCTCCATGGGCCAAATTGTGCCCCCCCGCTCCGAAAACGTGTGTGGAAGTTCTAACCCTCAGTATAACTGTACTTGGAGA
>NW_027409390.1:0-1197 GCF_003265705.2 Callorhinus ursinus | reverse complement strand
TGAAGGTGGGGAAAAGAACGGAAAAGAAAGTAAAAAGGAAAAAAAAAAGGAAAAAGAAAAGATAAAAAACAAACGAACAAAAAATAAAAACAGAATATGATCAAATATGATCAGAAGAAAGTGCCTCCCAAAATTTTAAAGAAAGAAAAACTTATATATGTACAAAAATAAGGGTAACTACTAAGAAGGGATAGAACATGATTCTGAAAATGAAAAATGAAAAAGATTTTTTTAAAAAGGAATTGATAAGATGTTGATTGAAAAAGGGAAAAAGAAAATTTCAAAAAGAAAAAGAAAAAAAGAAAATTAAAAAAATTAACTTTGAAAGACTAAAGAATCATGGGAAAAAAGCCATGAATTCTAGGTGCAGTATTCCCCTAGTGCTGGAGTTCTGCCATTCTCATTGATCGGTAAACCTGGTCTTGGCTGGCTGTTCTTGCTGATCTTCTGGGGGAGGGGCCTGTTGCCGTGGTTCCCAAGTGTCTTTGCTGGAGGCAGAACTGCCCTGCCCTTGCCGGTTTGGGCTAAGTAATCCACTCGGGGTTGCTCTCGGGAGCTTTTGTTCCCTGCAAGCTATCAGTACAGCTTTGGAGAATGAGAGTGAAAATCGCGGCCTCCAAAACTCCACCCCAGGGGACCTGAGAACTTGGGGCCCCACTCCTCAGTGAGCCCCCAGAGAAAAGCAGTCAATCACTCTTCTCTCCCCAGGCTCTGGCCTCACTCTGTGCTCACCTGGCCTGTGACCGTGCATAGAGTTTCTATCTCTGGCACACAACACCGTGTGGCGTCTCCAAACCCAGGAGATTCCTGCATTGCGCTCTGGCACTGCTCCTCCTGGGGGAGGAAGAGAAGTCTCCCCGCATCTGCCACTTGTTAGGTTCCTGCTGGAGAAGAAGTGGTCTGACTGTGCAGCGGATCACATTTTATGGCAACCCCTAGCTGAGAGCCCACTCCTTGGCTCTGTCTCTGCAGCCAGCTTCCCCACTCCGATACCTGGAGCTCTACTGCACTCAGGCACCCCTGGTCTTTCTGTGACCCCGAGGGTCCTGAGACCACACTGTCCCAGTGAGGGCTCCACCCTCCTCTTAGCCACTGGAGCAACATCCCTAAGTAGAGCTGACTTCTAAAAGTTCCGATTTTGTGCTCCACTGCTCTATCACTTGCTAGTAGTGCCTGACGGAGACACCCACCCCTGCC
>NW_027409389.1:0-1197 GCF_003265705.2 Callorhinus ursinus | reverse complement strand
TCTCCAAGTACAGTTATACTGAGGGTTAGAACTTCCACACACGTTTTTTTTTGGGGGGGGGCACAATTTGGCCCACAGTACCATTCAAACACTACTTCCTTAAATACACACAGATTAGTAGAAATCCTTACTATACACTCAAAATTATTAATGATTTTAAAGTTCTGTGTTTAATGGTTATCTCCCCTAGTAGACTAAGTTCAATGAGGGCAGGGACAGTGTCTTATCTTCCTTGCCAATATATACCCAATGCCCAGCATAGTGCCTTGCACATGAAAGGTATGCAATAAATATTTAATGAATAAATTGATTCATACTGCCCTGCTTTAAAAAAAAAAAAAAAGTTTTGGATGTCACCACCTTCCCATATTGAGCCAGAGATCCTCTTGCCCCTTGGATATTTCCTTTGGCCCAGCTAGATGCTTTCAAATATAGTGGGTTTTATGGCTGTTTAGGTCTCCTCAATTCCTATCTTACATAACCCTGCTTTACTCACTTTTCACAACGTGACAGGAAAGAAAGGGAGAAAAACATGCTTCTCAAAAAAAAAAAAATTGCACACCAGTTTTAGTTGTTAAAGTGGTCCATTTCAGATGGCCAGCTGTCCTCTGAGATTCTTCCTCTCAACCCTCTGCCTCACCTCCTCTGCTTTCCTCTTTCCTCTCATCACTTTTTCCTACATTTCTGGTTATCCTAACTAGAGTTATCTATTTCTCCCTGAAATGTCAATCTGTTCTCCCATGTTGTAAACATGCTGTTTGGATAAAAACCAAAGTAATTAACACAAGACCCCCAAATCCCTAAATGGCTGCCCTCTGCCTATTTAGTAGCCTAATCTTGTGCTCTCCATTGCTCTCAGGACCAAGTTCAAACTCTTTACGACAGTTTATGAAGCCGTTTAAAAGCTGGACTTTAACTGTCCAGTCTCATCTTTCACTAGCTCAAATTACTTCCTTTCTTCTCAATTCCCCTAGCTCTTTCTCATCTACAGCCTTCTTAATGTAATTCCCTTTTTCTGGAATCCTTTCTCAGTTATCCATCTGGCTAACTACACTTCTCTTGCATGCCACTCCACAGATGGTACTTCCTCCAGAAAAACCTCTCCATGCCCGAAACCTCTCCATGGGCCAAATTGTGCCCCCCCGCTCCGAAAACGTGTGTGGAAGTTCTAACCCTCAGTATAACTGTACTTGGAGA
>NW_027409388.1:0-1197 GCF_003265705.2 Callorhinus ursinus | reverse complement strand
ATTTTGTTCTCACATTCATCTATTCTCCTCTGGACAAAATGACAAGATGAAAGAAATCACCTCAGAAAAAAGAACAAGAGGTAGTACCATCTACCAGGGACCTAGTCAATACGGACATTAGTAAGATGTTGGACCTAGACTTCAGAATCATGATTTTAAAGATACTAGCTGGGCTTGAAAAAAGCATGGAAGTTATTAGAGACACCCTTCCTGCAGAAATAAAAGAACTAAAATCTAACCAAATCGAAATCAAAAAAGGCTATTAATGAGGTGCAATAAAAAATGGAGGCACTAACTGCTAGGATAAATGAGGCAGAAGACAGAATTAGCGATATAGAACCCAAATGATGGAAAAAAAGGAAGCTGAGAAAAAGAGACATAAACAACTACTGGATCACAAGGGCAGAATTCGAGAGATAAGCGATACCATAAGACGAAGCAACATTAGAATAATTGGGATCCCAGAAGAAAGAGAAAGAGAGGGGCAGAAGGTATATTGGAGCAAATTATAGCAGAGAACTTCCCTAATGTGGGGAAGGAAACAGGCATCAAAATCCAGGAGGTACAGAGAATCCCTCTCAAAATCAATAAAAATAGGTCAGCACCTTGACACCTAATAGTAAAACTTACAAGTCTCAGAGACAAAGAAAAAATCTTGAAAGCAGCTCGGGAGAAGAGATATGTAACCTATAAAGGTAGAAACATTAGATTGGCAACAGATCTATCCACAGAGACCTGGCAGGCCAGAAAGGACTGGCATGATATCTTCAGAGCACTAAACGAGAAAAATATGCAGCCAAGAAACTATATCCAGCTAGGCTGTCATTGAAAATAGAAGGAGAGATAAAAAGCTTCCAGGACAAACAAAAACTAAAGGAATTTGCAAACACGAAACCAGCCCTACAAGAAATATTGAAAGGGGTCCTCTAAGCAAAGAGAGAGTCTAAAAGCAGCATAAACCAGAAAGGAACACAGACAATATACAGTAACTGTCACCTTACAGGCAATAAAATGGCACTAAATTCATATCTTTCAATAGTTATCCTGAATGTAAATGGGCTAAATGCCCCAATCAAAAGACACAGGCTATCAGATTGGTTTAAAAAACAAGACCTATTGATATGCTGTCTGCAAGAGACTCATTTTAGATACAAAGACACCCCCAGATTGAGGGTGAAGGGATGGAAAACCATTTAC
>NW_027409387.1:0-1198 GCF_003265705.2 Callorhinus ursinus | reverse complement strand
AGAAAGAAAGAAAGAAACTCAACACAGCCTCAGAGGTCTGTGGGACACCAAAAGCATAGCAACATTAGCATAATGGGAGTCTCAGAAGGAGAAGGGATGAAAGAATATTTGAAGAAATAATCACCAAAAACTTCCCAAAGTTGATGAAAACATTAATCTACATATCCAAGAAGTTTAACAAACTTCAACTAGGAAAAATCCAAGAGATCCACACCTACAACCATAATACTTAAACTGTCAAAAGGCAAAGAAAGAATCTTGAAAACAGCAAGAGAGTAGTGACTTATCACTTTCAAAGGATCCTCAATAAGATTAACAGCTGAGTTTTCATCAGAAGTCATGGAGGCCAGAGGCAGTGGGACCACATAGTCAAAGTACTGAAAAAAAAACTGCCAACCAAGAACTCTGTATCTAGCAAAACTATCCTTTGAAAAAGAAGGGGAGGGGCGCCTGGCTGACTCAGTTGGTAGAGCAGGCGACTCTTGATCTTGGGGTCATAAGTTCAAGACCCACGTTGGTCATAGAGTTTACTTAAAAAAATAAAATAAAAATAAATAAAATCCTTTAACTCCCCCCCCAAAAAAAAACAAAAAAGAAGGAGAAATTAAGATATCCTCAGAAAAACAAAATGGAGAGTTGTTGCTAGCAGATCTGTCCTACCACAGATGCTAACAGGAGACCTTTAGGTGGAAATGAAATGGCATTAGTCAGTAACTAAAATCCACACTAAGAATAAAGAACCCCAGAAAGGATAAATACATAGTTAAATATAAGACAGTATAAATGTATTCTTTTATTTGTAACTCTTTTTTCTATCTGATTTAAAAGACAATTGTACAAAACAATAATTATAAATCTATGTTGATGAGCACACAATGGATAAAGATGCAGTTTGAACAAGAACAGCATGTGTTGGGAGTAATGGAGCTATATAGGAGCAAACTTTTTGCGGACCATTAAAACTAAGTTAGTATTAATACAAACTAGATTGTTATAAATTACAATGTTGGGGGCACCTGGGTGGCTCAGTCAGTAGAGCATGTGACTCTTGAGCTCAAGCTCATGAGTTCAAGCCCCACGTTGGGTATGGAGTCTACTTAACAATCAATCAAATTAAAATGTTGATTGTAATCTCCAATGCAACCTCAAATTATATATATATATATATATATATATATATATATATATATATATAGTA
>NW_027409386.1:0-1198 GCF_003265705.2 Callorhinus ursinus | reverse complement strand
AGAGTGCATGTCTTGGGACTCCTTTAGATCTCCTGTCTCCACATAGTTTCAGTTGTATTGTTAAAGTGCTTGAAATGTCTTTCGATTAAATATCTGGCCACATAAGATATGCTCAGATCATATAGCAAAAATAATGCACGAAAATACAGTCACTAAAGTACAATATCAAAAACATAAGCACAGTGAGCAAGCCTATGTGTAGGTGGATTGAAATAGGAGAGGTGTTTTCAGGACAGAGTGAGGGATAGATGCCTCCTCACAGTACTGACGGGCCTGGAGTTGCCATTTCAAGGTTATCAGTGACCTAGTTACCAACACCTGTGTTTCTTCTATATTCAACCACTTGCTCCAACCTAGGTCATTTCACGGATCTGTAAATATTTTCAAGCATTTCTGTTTAAAACCCTTTCTTGATTAACAAAATGTGGTGCATAAAAACAATGGAATATCATTCAGCCTTAAAAAGGAAGGAAATTCTGACACATGAGACAATATGGATGAACGTTGAGGACATTGTGCTAAGTGAAATAAGCCGAACACAGAAGGACAGATGCTGCATGATTCCGCTTCTCTGCGGTACTTAGTCAAATCCATAAGAGACAGAAAGTAGAATGGTGGGTTGCCAAGGGCTGGGGGAGGGGGTGGGTCGGGGAGCTGTTGTTTAACAGGTGGGGAGTCTTAGTTTTGCAAGATGGAAAGAGTTCTGGAGGTGAGTGGCACAATGGTATGAATGTATTTAACACTACTGAACTGTACATTTAGAAATGGTTAACACTGTAAGCTTGATCTGTAATTTACCACAACTTAAAAAAAAGTTTGGAAAATGCTAGTTTTGACAATAGCATTATATATGCTTTATCCTGCATATTTTCTATTAAGAATCAGGGGTTGTATATGTTGATTAGGAATCTAAGTAATGGAAATGTGAAATTCTGTCATTAATAAATTCATATTGATATATATGAAATGTATAATATAGATGCATTATATGTATATATAATACATGTATGTATATATATGTATTATATATAATACACAATATGTATATATAATATATATACATGTTATACATGTATAATATGTATATATAATACATATAATGCATCTACATATTATACATGTATATATATGAATGATATATAAAAACTTCTTTTTTGATGCTGTGTTCTTCTCCAGCTACCATTCCCACTCCTGTCCT
>NW_027409385.1:0-1198 GCF_003265705.2 Callorhinus ursinus | reverse complement strand
GGGACGTTGTTAACCTGTTAGCCTTTTGTTCTTTCATTCATCTATTCTCCTCTGGAAAAATGACAAGACGAAAAAAATCACCTCAGCAAAAAGAACAAGAGGTAGTACCGTCAGCCAGGGACCTACTCAATACGGACATTAGTATGATGTCAGACCTAGAGTTCAGAATCATGACTTTAAAAAGAAACTAGCTGGGCTTGAGAAAAGCACGGAAGTTATTAGAGAAACTCTTTCTGGAGAAATAAAAGAACTAAAATCTAACCAAGTCGAAATCAAAAGGCTATTCAGGAGGTGCAATCAAAAATGGGGGCACTAACTGCTAGGATAAATGAGGCAGAACAGAGAATCAGCGATATAGAAGACCAAATGATGGAAAATAAAGAGGCTGAGAAAAAGAGAGAGAAACAACTACTGGATCACGAGGGCAGAATTCGAGAGATAAGCGATACAATAAGACAAAACAACATTAGAATAATTGGGAACCCAGAAGAAGAAGAAAGAGAGAGAGGGGCAGAAAGTATATTGGAGCAAATAATAGCAGAGAACTTCCCTAATGTGAGGAAGAAAACAGGCATCAAAATCCAGGAGGCACAGAGAACCCCTCTCAAAATCAATAAAAATAGGTCAACACCCCGACATCTAATAGTAAAACTTACGAGTCTCAGAGACAAAGAGAAAATCCTGAAAGTAGCTTGGGAGAAGAGATATGTAACCTACAATGGTAGAAATATTAGACTGGCAACAGACCTATCCACAGAGACCTAGGAGGCCAGAAAGGACCGGCGTGAGATCTTCAGAGCACTAAATGAGAAAAATATGCAGCCAAGAATACTATATCCAGCTAGGCTGTCATTGAAAATTGAAGGAGAGGTAAAAAGCTTCCAGGACAAACAAAAACTACAGGAATTTGCAAACACTAAACCAGCCCTCCAAGAAATATTGAAAGGGGTCCTCTAAGCAAAGAGAGAGCCTAAAAGCAGCATAGATCAGAAAGGAACACGGACAATATACAGTAACAGTCACCTTATAGGCAATACAATGGCACTAAATTCATATCTTTCAATAGTTACCCTGAATGTAAATAGGCTCAATGCCCCAATCAAAAGACACAGGCTATCAGATTGGATTAAAAAACAAGACCCATCCATATGCTGTCTGCAAGAGACTCATTTTAGACCCAAAGACACCCCCAGATTGA
>NW_027409384.1:0-1198 GCF_003265705.2 Callorhinus ursinus | reverse complement strand
TCATCATCAAGATAATATGGTACTGGCACAAAAACAGACACATAGATCAATGGAACCGAATAGAGAGCCCAGAAATGGACCCTCAACTCTATGGTCAACTCATCTTTGACAAAGCAGGAAAGAATGTCCAACGGAAAAAAGACAGTCTCTTCAACAAATGGTGTTGGGAAAATTGGACAGCCACATGCAGAAGAATGAAACTGGACCACTTCCTTACACCACACACAAAAATAGACTCCAAATGGTTGAAAGACCTAAATGTGAGACAGGAGTCCATCAAAATCCTAAAGGAGAACACAGGCAGCAACCTCTTCCACCTCAGCCACAGCAACTTCTTCCTAGAAACATCACCAAAGGCAAGAGAAGCCAGGGCAAAAATGAACTATTGGGATTTCATCAAGATAAAAAGCTTTTGCACAGCAAAAGAAACAGTCCAGAGAACCAAAAGACAACCGACAGAATGGGAGAAAATATTTGCAAATGACATATCAGATAAAGGGCTAGTATCCAAAATCTAGAAAGAACTTATCAAACTCAACACCCAAAGAACAAATAATCCAATCAAGAAATGGGCAGAAGACATGAAAAGACATTTTTCCAAAGAAGACATCCAAATGGCCAACAGACACATGAAAAAGTGCTCAACATCCCTCGGCATCAGGGAAATCCAAATCAAAACCTCATATGAGATAGCACCTCACAGCAGTCAGAATGGCTAAAATTAACAAGTCAGGAAACGACACATGTTGGCAGGGATGCAGAGAAAGGGAACCTTCCTACACTGTTGGTGGGAATGCAAGCTGGTGCAACCTCTCTGGAAAACAGTATGGAGGTTCCTCAAACAGTTGAAAATAGAGCTACCATACGATCCAGCAATTGCACTGCTGGGTATTTACCACAAAGATACAAATGTAGGGATCCGAAGGGGTATGTGCACCGCAGTGTTTATAGCAGCAATGTCCACAATAGCCAAACTGTGGAAAGAACCAAGATGTCCATCGACAGATGAATGGATAAAGAAGAAGTGGTATATATACACAATGGAATATTATGCAGCCATCAAAAGGAATGAGATCTTGCCATTTGCAACGATGTGGATGGAACTGGAGGGTGTTATGCTGAGTGAAATAAGTCAATCAGAGAAAGACATGTATCATATGACCTCACTGATATGAGGAATTCTTAACCTCAGGAAACA
>NW_027409383.1:0-1198 GCF_003265705.2 Callorhinus ursinus | reverse complement strand
AAAGCCCAGGGCCAGATGGCTTCCCAGGGGAATTCTACCAAACATTTGAAGAAAAATTAATACCTATTCTTCTGAAACTGTTCAAAAAAATAGAAATGGAAGAAAAACTTCCAAACTCGTTTTATGAAGCCACCATGACCTTGATGCCAAAACCAGACAGAGACCCCATTACAGACCAATATCCCTGATGAACATGTCTGCAAAAATTCTCACCAAAATACTAGCGAGTAGGATCCAACAGTACATTAAAAGGATTATTCACCATGACCAAGTGGGATTTATCCCTGGGCTGCAAAGTTGGTTCAACATCCACAAATCAATCAATGTGATACAATACATTAATAAAAGAAAGAACAAGAAACATAAGATCCTCTCAATAGATGCAGAAAAAGCATTTGACAAAGTACAGCATCCTTTCTTGATCAAAACTCTTCAGAGTATAGGGATAGAGGGTACATACCTCAATATCATAAAAGCCATCTATGAAAAACCCACAGCGAATATCATTCTCAATGGGGAAAAACTGACAGCTTTCCCCCTAAGGTCAGGAACATGGCAGGGATGTCCACTATCATCACTGCTATTCAACAGAGTATTAGAAGTCCTAGCCACAGCAATCAGGCAACAAAAAGAAATAAAAGGCATCTGAATAGGCAAAGAAGTCAAACTCTCACTCTTTGCAGATGATATGATACTTTATGCGGAAAACCCAAAAGACGCCACCCCAAAACTGCTAAAACTCATACAGGAATTCAGTAAAGTGGCAGGATATAAAATCAATGCACAGAAATCAGTGGCACTTCTATACACCAACAACAAGACAGAAGAAAGAGAAATTAAGGAGTCAATCCCATTTACAATTGCACCCAAAACCCTAAGATACCTAAGGAATAAACCTAACCAAAGAGGCAAAGAATCTGTACTCAGAAAACTACAGAATACTCATGAAAGAAATTGAGGAAGACACAACGAAATGGAAAAAAATTCCATGCTGATGGATTGGAAGAACAAATATTGTAAAAATGTCAACGCTACCTAGAGCAATCTACAC
This sequence comes from Callorhinus ursinus, assembly GCF_003265705.2. Lineage (NCBI taxonomy): Eukaryota > Metazoa > Chordata > Mammalia > Carnivora > Otariidae > Callorhinus > Callorhinus ursinus. The sequence continues at coordinate 147 of NW_027409383.1, read as the reverse complement.
ATTTAATGCAATCCCTATAAAAATACCATCAACTTTTTCCAAAGAAATGTAACAAATAATCCTAAAATTTGTATGGAACCAGAAAAGACCCCAAATAGCTAGAGGAATGTTGAAAAAGAAAAGCAAAGCTGGTGGCATCACAATCTG
>NW_027409382.1:0-1198 GCF_003265705.2 Callorhinus ursinus | reverse complement strand
AAAGCCCAGGGCCAGATGGCTTCCCAGGGGAATTCTACCAAACATTTGAAGAAAAATTAATACCTATTCTTCTGAAACTGTTCAAAAAAATAGAAATGGAAGAAAAACTTCCAAACTCGTTTTATGAAGCCACCATGACCTTGATGCCAAAACCAGACAGAGACCCCATTACAGACCAATATCCCTGATGAACATGTCTGCAAAAATTCTCACCAAAATACTAGCGAGTAGGATCCAACAGTACATTAAAAGGATTATTCACCATGACCAAGTGGGATTTATCCCTGGGCTGCAAAGTTGGTTCAACATCCACAAATCAATCAATGTGATACAATACATTAATAAAAGAAAGAACAAGAAACATAAGATCCTCTCAATAGATGCAGAAAAAGCATTTGACAAAGTACAGCATCCTTTCTTGATCAAAACTCTTCAGAGTATAGGGATAGAGGGTACATACCTCAATATCATAAAAGCCATCTATGAAAAACCCACAGCGAATATCATTCTCAATGGGGAAAAACTGACAGCTTTCCCCCTAAGGTCAGGAACATGGCAGGGATGTCCACTATCATCACTGCTATTCAACAGAGTATTAGAAGTCCTAGCCACAGCAATCAGGCAACAAAAAGAAATAAAAGGCATCTGAATAGGCAAAGAAGTCAAACTCTCACTCTTTGCAGATGATATGATACTTTATGCGGAAAACCCAAAAGACGCCACCCCAAAACTGCTAAAACTCATACAGGAATTCAGTAAAGTGGCAGGATATAAAATCAATGCACAGAAATCAGTGGCACTTCTATACACCAACAACAAGACAGAAGAAAGAGAAATTAAGGAGTCAATCCCATTTACAATTGCACCCAAAACCCTAAGATACCTAAGGAATAAACCTAACCAAAGAGGCAAAGAATCTGTACTCAGAAAACTACAGAATACTCATGAAAGAAATTGAGGAAGACACAACGAAATGGAAAAAAATTCCATGCTGATGGATTGGAAGAACAAATATTGTAAAAATGTCAACGCTACCTAGAGCAATCTACACATTTAATGCAATCCCTATAAAAATACCATCAACTTTTTCCAAAGAAATGTAACAAATAATCCTAAAATTTGTATGGAACCAGAAAAGACCCCAAATAGCTAGAGGAATGTTGAAAAAGAAAAGCAAAGCTGGTGGCATCACAATCTG
>NW_027409381.1:0-1198 GCF_003265705.2 Callorhinus ursinus | reverse complement strand
TTGTGTATTTGAGACCTTTCTTGTTTCTTGAGAAAGGCTTGTATTGCTATATACTTTCCTCTCAGGACTGCCTTTGCTGTATCCCAAAGATTTTGAACAGTTGTGTTTTCATTTTCGTTGGTTTCCATGAATTTTTTAAATTCTTCTTTAATTTCCTGGTTGACCCATTCATTCTTTAGTAGGATGCTCTTTAGTCTCCATGGATTTGAGTCCTTTCCGACTTTCCTCTTGTGACTGAGTTCTAGTTTCAAAGCATTGTGGTCTGAAAATATGCAGGGAATGATCCCAATCTTTTGGTACCGGTTGAGACCTGATTTGTGACTTAGGATGTGATCAATTCTGGAGAATGTTCCATGGGCACTAGAGAAGAATGTGTATTCCGTTGCTTTGGGATGGAATGTTCTGAATATGTCTGTGAAGTCCATTTGGTCCAGTGTGTCATTTAAAGTCTTTATCTCCTTGTTGATCTTTTGCTTAGATGATCTGTCCATTTCAGTCAGGGGGGTGTTAAAGTCCCCCACTATTGTTGTATTGTTGTCAATGTGTTTCTTTGCTTTTGTTATTAATTACCTTATATAATGGGCTATTCCCATGTTAGGGGCATAGATATTAACAATTGTTAGATCTTCTTGTTGGATAGACCCTTTAAGTAGGATATAGTGTCCTTCCTCATCTCTTATTACACGCTTTGTTTTAAAATCTAATTTGTCTGATATCAGGATTGTCACCCCAGCTTCCTTTTGGTGTCCATTAGCATGGTAAATGGTTTTCCACCCCCTCACTTTCAATCTCTGGGTGTCTTTGGGTCTAAAATGAGTCTCTTGCAGACAGCATATGGATGGGTCTTGTTTTTTAATCCAATCTGATAGCCTGGGTCTTTTGATTGGGCCATTGAGCCCATTTACATTCAGGGTAACCATTGAAAGTTATGAATTTAGTGCCATTGTATTGCCTGTAAGGTGACTGTTACTGTATATTGTTTGTGTTCCTTTCTGACCTGTGCTGCTTTTTGTCTCTCTCTTTGCTTAGAGGACCCCTTTCAATATTTCTTGGAGGGCTGGTTTCGTGTTTGCAAATTCCTTTGGTTTTTCTTTGTCCTGGAAACTTTTTATCTCTCCTTCTATTTTCAATGACAGCCTAGCTGGATATAATATTCTTGGCTGCATATTTTTGTCTTTTAGTGCTCTGAAGATATCTT
>NW_027409380.1:998-1198 GCF_003265705.2 Callorhinus ursinus | reverse complement strand
TCATGGTTCATCTCCCCCTCCGACTTACTCCCCTTCATTCTTCCCCTCCTGCTATCTTCTTCTTTTTCTTTTTTCTTAACATATGTTGCATTATTTGTTTCAGAGGTACAGATCTGTGATTCAACAGTCTTGCACAATTCACAGCGCTCACCGTAGCACATACCCTCCCCAATGTCTATCACCCAGCCACCCCATCCCTC
>NW_027409380.1:0-898 GCF_003265705.2 Callorhinus ursinus | reverse complement strand
TGATACATGTCTTTCTCTGATTGACTTATTTCACTCAGCATAACACCCTCCAGTTCCATCCAAGTTGTTGCAAATGGCAAGATCTCATTCTTTTGATGGCTGCATAATATTCCATTTTGTATATATACCACATCTTCTTTATCCATTCCTCTGTCGTTGGACATCTTGGCTCTTTCCACAGTTTGGCTATTGCAAACATTGCTGCTATAAACATTGGGGTGCATGTACCCCTTTGGATCCCTACATTTGTATCTTTGTGGTAAATACCCAGTAGTGCAATTGCTAGATGGTAGGGTAGCTCTATTTTCAACTGTTTGAGGAACCTCCATACTGTTTTCCAGAGGGGTTGCACCAGCTTGCATTCCCACCAACAGTGTAGGAGGGTTCCCCTTTCTCCCCATCCCCGCCAACATCTGTTGTTTCCTGACTTGTTAATTTTAGCCATTCTGACGGGTGTGAGGTGGTATCTCATTGAGGTTATGATTTGGATTTCCCTGATGCCGAGCGATGTTGAGCACTTTTTCATGTGTCTGTTGGCCATTTGGATGTCTTCTTTGGAAAAGTGTCTGTTCATGTCTTCTGCCCATTTCTTGATTGGATTATTTGTTCTTTGGGTGTTGAGTTTGATAAGTTCTTTATAGATTTTGGATACTAGCCCTTTATCTGATAGGTCATTTGCAAATATTTTCTCCCATTCTGTCGGTTGTCTTTTGTTTTTGTGGACTGTTTCTTTTGCTGTGCAAAAACTTTTTATCTTGATGAAATCCCAATAATTCATTTTTGCCCTGGCTTCCCTTGCCTTTGGCGATGTTTCTAGGAAGAAGTTGCTGCGGCTGAGGTCGAAGAGGTTGCTGCCTGTGTTCTCCTTTAGGATTTTGATGGACTCCTGTCTCACGTT
>NW_027409379.1:0-1198 GCF_003265705.2 Callorhinus ursinus | reverse complement strand
AAAGCCCAGGGCCAGATGGCTTCCCAGGGGAATTCTACCAAACATTTGAAGAAAAATTAATACCTATTCTTCTGAAACTGTTCAAAAAAATAGAAATGGAAGAAAAACTTCCAAACTCGTTTTATGAAGCCACCATGACCTTGATGCCAAAACCAGACAGAGACCCCATTACAGACCAATATCCCTGATGAACATGTCTGCAAAAATTCTCACCAAAATACTAGCGAGTAGGATCCAACAGTACATTAAAAGGATTATTCACCATGACCAAGTGGGATTTATCCCTGGGCTGCAAAGTTGGTTCAACATCCACAAATCAATCAATGTGATACAATACATTAATAAAAGAAAGAACAAGAAACATAAGATCCTCTCAATAGATGCAGAAAAAGCATTTGACAAAGTACAGCATCCTTTCTTGATCAAAACTCTTCAGAGTATAGGGATAGAGGGTACATACCTCAATATCATAAAAGCCATCTATGAAAAACCCACAGCGAATATCATTCTCAATGGGGAAAAACTGACAGCTTTCCCCCTAAGGTCAGGAACATGGCAGGGATGTCCACTATCATCACTGCTATTCAACAGAGTATTAGAAGTCCTAGCCACAGCAATCAGGCAACAAAAAGAAATAAAAGGCATCTGAATAGGCAAAGAAGTCAAACTCTCACTCTTTGCAGATGATATGATACTTTATGCGGAAAACCCAAAAGACGCCACCCCAAAACTGCTAAAACTCATACAGGAATTCAGTAAAGTGGCAGGATATAAAATCAATGCACAGAAATCAGTGGCACTTCTATACACCAACAACAAGACAGAAGAAAGAGAAATTAAGGAGTCAATCCCATTTACAATTGCACCCAAAACCCTAAGATACCTAAGGAATAAACCTAACCAAAGAGGCAAAGAATCTGTACTCAGAAAACTACAGAATACTCATGAAAGAAATTGAGGAAGACACAACGAAATGGAAAAAAATTCCATGCTGATGGATTGGAAGAACAAATATTGTAAAAATGTCAACGCTACCTAGAGCAATCTACACATTTAATGCAATCCCTATAAAAATACCATCAACTTTTTCCAAAGAAATGTAACAAATAATCCTAAAATTTGTATGGAACCAGAAAAGACCCCAAATAGCTAGAGGAATGTTGAAAAAGAAAAGCAAAGCTGGTGGCATCACAATCTG
>NW_027409378.1:0-1175 GCF_003265705.2 Callorhinus ursinus | reverse complement strand
CACGAGCCTCTGTGGGGACTGCCCATCACACGGGCACACAAGAGGCCCAAGGACCTGAGCCTAACCCTAATGGGAGCCCCTGGAAGTATGCGTTGTGAGAGGACAAGGTCAGAATCCGTTCATTACTAACTTCCCACGGAGGCTGGGACACAGGAAGGACGGGGGTGGCTTTGCCTGGACGCCAGCGGAGATTCAAGCCCCTCTGAGCTGTGTTCCATGCCAAGCCCAGGCCCTGGCTCATCCTTGCATTGCCACGTTTGAATCAGACTCCTGTGATAGCAGGCACGGATCATGTGTAGAGGTCCCGAACCTAAACCTAAACCATACCCTAACCCGTACCCTAAACCAAAACCGTACCCTACACCTAACGCATGCCCTAMACCGTRCCATAACTCTAACCAGAAACCTGGGTCAACGAGAGAAAAGAGGAAATCCCCGGAAGTTTGGGGTTCATGAGATAATTGCCCTCCAGTCCTGACATGAACATAACACTGTGCCTAATGGACCTGCTGCTTTCTCTGAACACTGACATCCTGTGAAATACTGCATCACTGATTCCCAGTCTGATGTTCAAAACATTGAGACTCCTAGATTCAGAGCAGATAAGTGCTGTCAGGTGGGGATAAGTAGGTCCTCTGACCTATGGCCTGCACACCTGCTTCAATTCCTGGGAGAAGGGGAAACACACACTTGTCTTTTAAGTAGTAATTATCTTCATTCTAATGTGGACCAATGACTTTGACATTTTTGGAAATTGAAATGCCTCTTCCAAATGAACACCTCAAATCATCTCTTCCTACTGCAACTTGAGTGGGATCTGGTTGACTCGAGCCTCCAAGCCCCCACCTGGAGGATCCACCTGTACCAACCTGACAGCCCATGACCAGCATCACTGGAGGCACAATACTGCTTATGGGGGATGACTCTGGGGCTTCTTGCCACCGCACCTGTGCCAGGAGAAGCGGGTACCTGGAGGGCCCTCCCAGACAATCCCAACGGACCATTATCACCATCCCTGGGGAACACGGGGCCCAATTATGAAATTGGGGGATGGCTACGGGGCTTCTTGCTACCGCACCTGTGCCGAAGGGAGCAGGAACCTGAAGGACCCTCCCAGACCATGATAATGGACCATTACCACCATCCCCCTGAGGACATGGTGCACAATGCTGAAG
>NW_027409377.1:0-1198 GCF_003265705.2 Callorhinus ursinus | reverse complement strand
ACACACAGAGTTGAACATATTTCTGTCTCGTATGGAAAGAAGGTGTTCGTTGAGATACAGTTTCTCGCCGATGCTTTTGGGTTCTTGCTTTTTTTCCCCCGGAGATTGAAGTGTATGCACTTTTTCTCTAGGCTTCCGGACACCCGCTTGAAATGCCTCCCATAAGCCAGAAACAAGCCGTGAGTTGAAAGAGGGGTTCCACGCAGACCTCCTTCTCAGACCGTAGCCTGTCACACTTTTCCTTGGACCTCCACATGCCCTTTAGAGAAACTTCCTCAGGAAAGCTGTGAGTTGAAGGACGGGTTTTCTACAGCGGTTTTTCGTGGGGGTAAGTATATATGGCACTTGGCCTTAGGCTTCCACAGACATTTTGGAACGCCTTCTCTCTTCGTGAAACAAGATGTGCGCGGAACGTTGCGTTCTGCACAGGCTTGCTTTTCACACTTCAGGCCATGGTACTTTCCCTAGGCTTCCACAGGCGCAGTGGGTATCCCTTCCCTAATCATGAACCAAGACACGGGGGAATGCTGCATTCTACACCACCTTGTTTTCCGAGTTTCGTATAGAACGCTTGCGTTGTGCTTCCACACCCCCTTTTGCAACTGCTTCAGTATATCTCAGGAGAGGGCTTCCCTTGAACGACGGTCTCCCTCCGTCATGCTCTTTTCTCGGAGTTAAGGATAGGGCACTCTCCTTATGCCTGCACACGTACACTTGCAATCTCTACTGAGTTCATGACCCCGTCCATATGCTAGCCTGAAAGACCCATTGCGCACGGACTTGTTTCTCAGAGATGAGTACAGGGCACGGCACGGTCCTTGTGCTTCCACCACAACTATTCAAAAGGCTCTCGTCTCCAAGGCAAAGGATGTCAGGTGCAAGACGGTTTCGCAAAAGTGAGGTTGCCTCTTAGAGGGCGGTCTACTGCGCTCTCCTGAAGCACCCACGCCTACATATGGAAACGCTTCTGGGCTCACGAAAGAATGCGTCAGTTGAAAGCTGCCTTGTACCCCCGACGCGTTTCTCGGAGTTAGGTCCAGGGAACGGTCCCTGTGCGATCTCACGCAGCCTTGAGATAGCTCAGCTCTTTTCTATCGTCAGGGAGAGGATTCTCGGAGTCAGGTCCATGGAACGGTAGTAAAGCGTACGGAACTTTCATGATACTTCCACACCCACTTTTGGAAATGATTCTGTCTCC
>NW_027409376.1:0-1198 GCF_003265705.2 Callorhinus ursinus | reverse complement strand
AACATTGTGAAGATGTCAATGCTACCTAGAGCAATCTACACATTCAATGCAAACCCCATCAAAATACCATCCACTTTTTTTAAAGAAATGGAACAAATCATCCTAAAATTTGTATGGAACCAAGAGACCCCGAATAGCCAGAGCCATATTGAAAAAGAAAAGCAAAGCTGGAGGCATCACAATTCCGGACTTCCCGCACTATTACAAAGCTGTCATCATCAAGACTGCGACAAAAACAGACACATAGATCAATGGAACAGAATAGAGAGCCCAGAAATGGACACTCAACTCTATGGTCAACTCATCTTTGACAAAGCAGGAAAGAATGTCCAATGGCAAAAAGACAGTCTCTTCAACAAATGGTCTTGGGAAAATTGGACAGCCACATGCAGAAGAATGAAACTGGACCATTTCCTTACACCACACACAAAAGTAGACTCCAAGTGGTTGAAAGACCTAAATGTGAGACAGGAGTCCATCAAAATCCTAAACGAGAACACAGGCAGCAACCTTTTCGACCTCAGTCGCAACTTCTTCCTAGAAACATCGCCAAAGGCAAGGGAAGCCAGGGCAAAAATGAACTATTGGGATTTCATCAAGATCAAAAGCTTTTGCACAGCAAAAGAAACAGTCCACAAAACCAAAAGACAACCGACAAAATGGGAGAACATTTTTGCAAATGGCATATCAGATAAAGGGCTAGTATCCAAAATCTATAAAGAACTTATCAAACTCAACACCCAAAGAACAAATAATCCAATCAAGAAATGGGCAGAAGACATGAACAGACATTTCTCCAAAGAAGACATCCAAATGGCCAACAGGCACATGAAAAAGTGCTCCACATCGCTCGGCATCAGGGAAATCCAAATAAAAACCTCAATGAGATACCACCTCACACCCGTCAGAATGGCTAAAATTAACAAGTCAGGGAACAACAGATGTTGGCGGGACGTGGAGAAAGGGGAACCCTTCAACACTGTTGGTGGGAATGCAAGCTGGTGCAACCACTCTGGAAAACAGTATGGAGGTTCCTCAAACAGTTGAAATTAGAGCTACCATTCGATCCAGCAATTGCACTACTGGGTATTTACCCCAAAGATACAAATGTAGGGACCTGAAGGGGTACGTGTACCCCAATGTTCATAGCCGCAATGTCCACAATAGCCAAACTGTGGAAAGAGCCAAGATGCCCATC
>NW_027409375.1:0-1198 GCF_003265705.2 Callorhinus ursinus | reverse complement strand
ACAGTCACCTTACAGGTAATACAATGGCACTAAATTCATACCTTTCAATAGTTACCCTGAATGTAAATGGGCTCAATGCCCCAATCAAAAGACACAGGCTATCAGATTGGATTAAAAAACAAGACCCATCAATATGCTGTCTGCAAGAGACTCATTTTAGACGCAAAGACACCCCCAGATTGAAAGTGAGGGGGTGGAAAACCATTTACCATGCTAATGGACACCAAAAGAAAGCTGGGGTGGCAATCCTTATATCAGACAAACTAGATTTTAAAACAAAGACTGTAATAAGAGATGAGGAAGGACACTATATCCTACTTAAAGGGTCTATCCAACAAGAAGATCTAACAATTGTAAATATCTATGCCCCGAACATGGGAACAGCCAATTATAGAAGGCAATTAATAACAAAAGCAAAGAAACACATTGACAACAATACAATAATAGTGGGGGACTTTAACACCCCCCTGACTGAAATGGACATATCATCTAAGCAAAAGATCAACAAGGAAATAAAGACTTTAAATGACACACTGGACCAAATGGACTTCACAGACATATTCAGAACATTCCATCCCAAAGCAACGGAATACACATTCTTCTCTAGTGCCCATGGAACATTCTCCAGAATTGATCACATTCTAGGTCACAAATCAGGTCTCAACCGGTACCAAAAGATTGGGATCATTCCCTGCATATTTTCAGACCACAATGCTTTGAAACAAGAACTCAATCACAAGAGGAAAGTCGGAAAGAACTCAAATACATGGAGGCTAAAGAGCATCCTACTAAAGAATGAATGGGTCAACCAAGAAATTAAAGAAGAATTAAAAAAATTCATGGAAACCAATGAAAATGAAAACACAACTGTTCAAAATCTTTGGGATACAGCAAAGGCAGTCCTGAGAGGAAAGTATATAGCAATACAAGCCTTTCTCAAGAAACAAGAAAGGTCTCAAATACACAACCTAACCCTACACCTAAAGGAGCTGGAGAAAGAACAGCAAAGAAAGCCTAAACCCAGCAGGAGAAGAGAAATCATAAAGATCACAGCAGAAATCAATGAACTAGAAACCAAAAGAACAGTAGAACAGATCAACGAAACTAGGAGCTGGTTCTTTGAAAGAATTAACAAGATTGATAAACCCCTGGCCAGACTGATCAAAAAGAAAAGAGAAATGACCCAAATCAACAAAAT
>NW_027409374.1:0-1198 GCF_003265705.2 Callorhinus ursinus | reverse complement strand
TGATTGTGCTCGCTTGTGCTCTCTCTCTTTCAAGTAAATAAATGAAAACTTTTAAATTGTTTTTAAAGATTAAATTAAATCAAAAAGACGGAGCACACCAAGTGTTGACAAGGATCTGAAGTAACTGTAACACTCAGATACTGCTGACAGGTATGTAGAGTGTTGAAACTGCCTTGAAGATACGTTTTGGCAGGTTTTAAAAGTGCTCACCATACACGTACCATATGATCCTGCGTGGAGGTACTTTGCCAGGATACATGAAAGCAAATGCGCACACAAAGACTTGTGTACAAATGCTCATAGCTGCTTTATTTCTAATGACCTAAAACTGTAAAGTCCATCACCTGGATAGAGAAACAAATTGTGGGGCAGTCACGTAGTGAAGCGCTGGGTGGCACCAAGGACGAGACACAAGGACTGTCCAGTAAAAAAAGGACTAGAACACACTGTCACATGGATAAACCTCAAAGTGATTATACTGAGTGAAAGAAGCTAGACAAAAAAAAAAAAGAGCACTCGCTGTATGATTGCATTTATTAATTTTTTTAAATGCAAACAGACACATAGTGAGAGAAGCAGAGCAGAAGTTGCTAGGGCCGGGGAGGGAAGGGGCTGGAGGTATTACAGGGTACCCCATGGAAGCCTTTGGAGTGATGGACAGGTTCACTATGTTGATTGTGGTGCTGGTTTCCTGGGTGCATTCATATGTCAAAACTTACACCTGACATATAACCCAGCCATTCCACTATCTGAATACCTACCCAAGAGAAGTAAACATGCCCAATGATAGTGGCAAGAAGCAGGTCACTGAGGATTCTTTACCAAGGATATACTTTCAGCAGAAAACTCCATTAGGCTAATTTCTGTTTCTTCATGAGTTTTCTACACATTAAAGAAGAAGTACCTCCATTTTTTTCACTTCCATTTAAAATGTCCTAAAATTATATTCATTGGGAACAGTTTTTTCCTTGTAAACATAAGATTTCTTATATTGGGGATGCCTGAGTGACTCAGTCGGTTAAACGTCTGCCTTCGGCTGAGGTCATGATCTTAGGGTCCAGGGATCAAGTCCCACATCGGGCTTCCTGCTCAGTGGGGAGCCTGCTTCTCCCTCTGCCTCTGCGTCTTCTCTCTGCTCATGCTCTCTTTAATGCTATCCCTCTCTCTCAAATAAATAAATAAATAAATAAATCTTAAA
>NW_027409373.1:0-1198 GCF_003265705.2 Callorhinus ursinus | reverse complement strand
TCCGGTCCTGGTGCCCCATTCCTTCCTAAGTCCTCCTCACCCTGACCAGCGCAGTGATTCTGGGTCCTCTTCCACATGGGGACCCTGAGGCTGCAACAACGAGGGCCTTGACCTTGGTCTCCAGACTGGTGGCCCAGGGAACCGCCAACTTCTGCATAGCCAGGTCCTCAGCCTCCCAAGCCCGGAGTCTGTGCTCTGCTGAGAAAGACCTCTATGGGTTAGAAAACATTTTCCTCAGACTGGGAACACAGGGGTCGGGGATGGAGATCCAAGGCCTCTGGGGCTGAGTGGGCCTTTTTTAGGCATAGCAACACCCACCTAAGGCAGGGACTTCAGAAAGAACACACTCCTGACTCGGTCCCGCCCCAGGACAGTGGCTGCCTTCCCCGAATCCAGAGGAAGATGGATATCCTCTGCTTCTTTGGGCGTTCGTCCTCTGTCACACGAGAAAGCACTGATAAGTTTCTAGTCTTCCTCTGGAAGTGCACCAGCCCTGATTGGGCCGGTCACTGTCGATACACGAAGACGGGCAACGTGCTAAGTAAGTGCAGGAGGTGATCCTGATCCAATGGCCTGCGGATCTGGGTGGTTGCTGCTTCTGTGCCCTCCATTGGGCCCCCTTTGCCTGGATAGAAATCCGCCTGGAGTCTCCTCTTTTCCCTTGGAGCTCCGTTCCTGCTGGTTTCAGGACCAAGGGACTCCAACTGAGCATTGTGCCCCATGTCCTCAGGGATCGTGGTCATGGTCCCTCAGGATCGTCTGGGAGGGTCCCACAGATTCCTGTTCCCTCGGGCACAAGTGTGGTGGCAGAGAGCCGCAGAGCCTTCCTCCAACTTCAGCATTGTGCACCATGTCCTCACGGGGATGGTGGTAATGGCCTTTATCATGGTCTGGGAGGGTCCTTCAGGTTCCTGCTCCCCTCGGCACAGGTGCGGTAGCCAGAAGCCTCGGAGCCATCCCCCAATTTCAGCATTGTGCGCCATGTTCCCCAGGGATGGTGATAATGGTCCGTTGGTATTGTCTGGGAGGGCCCTTCAGGTTCCCGCTTCTCCAGGCACAGGTGCGGTGGCAAGAAGCCCCAGAGTCATCCCCCAAATTCAGCATTGTGCCCCCGGGGATGCTGGTCATGGGCTGTCAGGTTGGTACCGGAGGATCCTCCAGGCCCCCACCTGGAGGATCCTCCGGTACCAACCTGACA
>NW_027409372.1:880-1198 GCF_003265705.2 Callorhinus ursinus | reverse complement strand
ATGATTCATTAGTTTTTCAAAGTTAATTTTTTTAACTATTTTTTTTTATTTTTCTTTTTCCCTTTATCAACCAAAATCTTATCAATCTCTTTTTTAAAAAAACATTTTTTATTTTTCATTTTTAGAGTCATATTTTATCCCTTCATAATACATACATTGGCATGTATATATAAGTTGTTCTCTCTTTAAAAATTTTGAGATACAATTTCTTCTAACACATCAAAATATAACCTACACCACTAGTGTATGGCTTTGTTCTAGTCTCCAGCCTGATCACAATCTCTCCCTTTTTATACTTCTTTTCTTTTCTTTTTTTTT
>NW_027409372.1:0-780 GCF_003265705.2 Callorhinus ursinus | reverse complement strand
ACCCTTATTTTGTACATATATAAGTCTTTCTTCCTTTAAAATTTTAGCAGGCACTTTCTTCTAACAGACCAAAATACACCCAAAATCTAGTGTGTGGCACTCATCTATGCATTAGCCTGATCATATTTGATCATATTCTGTTTTTTTTTTGTTTTGTTCTGTTTTTGTTTTTTTTCTTTTCCGTTTTCCTTTTTTTTCTTCTCTCTTTTTTCTTTCTTTCCCTTTCTTTTCCCCTGCTTTCAGGTCTTTTCTGATTTGTATAGAGTATATTTGCTGGGGACGTTGTTAACCTGTTAGCATTCTGTTCTCTCATTCATCTATTCTCCTCTGGACAAAATGACAAGACGAAAAAAATCACCTCAGCAAAAAGAACAACAGGTAGTACCGTGTGCCAGGGACCTACTCATTACTGACATTAGTACGATGTCGGACCTAGAGTTCAGAATCATGACTTTAAAGACACTAGCTGGGATTGAAAAAAGCATGGAAGTTATTAGAGAAACCCTCTCTGAAGAAATAAAAGAACTAAAATCTAACCAAGTCGAAATCAAAAAGGCTATTACTGAGGTGCAATCAAAAATGGGGGCACTAACTGCTAGGATAAATGAGGAAGAAGAGAGAATTAGCGATATAGAAGACCAAATAATGGAAAATAAAGAGGCTCAGAAAAAGAGAGAGAAACAACTACAGGATCACGAGGGCAGAATTCGAGAGATAAGCAATACGATAAGATGAAACAACATTAGAATAATTGGGATCCCAGAAGAAGAAGAAAGAGAG
>NW_027409371.1:0-1198 GCF_003265705.2 Callorhinus ursinus | reverse complement strand
AGAAAGAAAGAAAGAAACTCAACACAGCCTCAGAGGTCTGTGGGACACCAAAAGCATAGCAACATTAGCATAATGGGAGTCTCAGAAGGAGAAGGGATGAAAGAATATTTGAAGAAATAATCACCAAAAACTTCCCAAAGTTGATGAAAACATTAATCTACATATCCAAGAAGTTTAACAAACTTCAACTAGGAAAAATCCAAGAGATCCACACCTACAACCATAATACTTAAACTGTCAAAAGGCAAAGAAAGAATCTTGAAAACAGCAAGAGAGTAGTGACTTATCACTTTCAAAGGATCCTCAATAAGATTAACAGCTGAGTTTTCATCAGAAGTCATGGAGGCCAGAGGCAGTGGGACCACATAGTCAAAGTACTGAAAAAAAAACTGCCAACCAAGAACTCTGTATCTAGCAAAACTATCCTTTGAAAAAGAAGGGGAGGGGCGCCTGGCTGACTCAGTTGGTAGAGCAGGCGACTCTTGATCTTGGGGTCATAAGTTCAAGACCCACGTTGGTCATAGAGTTTACTTAAAAAAATAAAATAAAAATAAATAAAATCCTTTAACTCCCCCCCCAAAAAAAAACAAAAAAGAAGGAGAAATTAAGATATCCTCAGAAAAACAAAATGGAGAGTTGTTGCTAGCAGATCTGTCCTACCACAGATGCTAACAGGAGACCTTTAGGTGGAAATGAAATGGCATTAGTCAGTAACTAAAATCCACACTAAGAATAAAGAACCCCAGAAAGGATAAATACATAGTTAAATATAAGACAGTATAAATGTATTCTTTTATTTGTAACTCTTTTTTCTATCTGATTTAAAAGACAATTGTACAAAACAATAATTATAAATCTATGTTGATGAGCACACAATGGATAAAGATGCAGTTTGAACAAGAACAGCATGTGTTGGGAGTAATGGAGCTATATAGGAGCAAACTTTTTGCGGACCATTAAAACTAAGTTAGTATTAATACAAACTAGATTGTTATAAATTACAATGTTGGGGGCACCTGGGTGGCTCAGTCAGTAGAGCATGTGACTCTTGAGCTCAAGCTCATGAGTTCAAGCCCCACGTTGGGTATGGAGTCTACTTAACAATCAATCAAATTAAAATGTTGATTGTAATCTCCAATGCAACCTCAAATTATATATATATATATATATATATATATATATATATATATATATAGTA
>NW_027409370.1:0-1198 GCF_003265705.2 Callorhinus ursinus | reverse complement strand
TATGCAGATGCACCAGGATCCTGTAAGGCCTGTGCTGGGAGATGCCCAGCACAGTTAATCCCAGGCAGATACATTCCAGGGCCCGTGGAGCTTCTTCTTTTTAGGGAGGGAGATCAGACCGATCTGCTTAGCTAAGCTGCCTGGAGAGAGTTTTCTGACTCTTGTTTTTGAATCAGATGGACAAGTATCCTTAGGCCTACACTTTCTCCAAATGACATCATTTCTCTGGACTTTAGCTATTACATTCATTTCATCTCTTCATTTAGTAATGTCCTGCCTCGTGCTACAAGAGTTGATGCAGGCCTATGAAACCAGCCTTAGTTTTAAGTCTTTGTGCTCAAAGATCTCCTTTCCTCCCTGGTCTCTGTGTCACATGTGAGCACCAGTACCAGTCAGGCCTGGCATTGGACAGCTGCCCTGCAGGAAAACAATGGCTATTTCTAGCCATTGTTAATGGGAAGTGGGCTCAACTTGTGCCGAGCAATGGCCATGCAGGCACACCCCAGTGTCGGGGGGGGGCAGGCCTCTGGTCTGCCTGCTAGTCTAGTGCACATCTGGCCCTCGTGCTGGCTGCATACCCAGGGACAAAAGTCCATGAAGAAAGGTCCTCCACGGTGGCTGCCCAGGCTGGTGGGGTTGTTCTTGGTGTGTTCAGGAAAGAGAAGACGCTGGTGTGGCTGGAGTGGACTGAGCAGAGACCACTGTAAAAGAGCAGGCAGAGAGTTTCACACAGCTGTGGGCAGTTGTGTGAATTTTGGCTTTTGAAGTGAGTGAGGGGTCATTGAGAGGAAAATGACCTGATCTCACCTGTGTTTAGTGGACCCACTTGGCTCTTGGGTGGCGTAGAGCAGGAAGATCCGTGAGGAAGCTATTGCAGCAGCTCAGGGGATGTGGTTGTTGCTTAACCCAGGGTGCTGAGAAGTGGTAAGAGTCTAGCTGGTTTTTGAAGGTAGATGAGTTCATGAAGCTGGTGAGAAGGAATGGAGGCAGGGATGCCTGCAGTATATTTGGCCTAAGAAACGCGATGGAGCCCCCATTTCTTGAATCAGGGAAGTTTGGGATGGCAAATGCTGGGTGAGGGAGGCCAGGAAGGGCTGTGTTGGCTTCGAGGTGCCAGAGGTCCATGAAGGGGCGCTCACCATAGTGCTGACTTTTGGTGCAGTGCCTTGTTTTCAGTAACTACTTCTTTCCGAGTTAA
>NW_027409369.1:0-1198 GCF_003265705.2 Callorhinus ursinus | reverse complement strand
AGAGTGCATGTCTTGGGACTCCTTTAGATCTCCTGTCTCCACATAGTTTCAGTTGTATTGTTAAAGTGCTTGAAATGTCTTTCGATTAAATATCTGGCCACATAAGATATGCTCAGATCATATAGCAAAAATAATGCACGAAAATACAGTCACTAAAGTACAATATCAAAAACATAAGCACAGTGAGCAAGCCTATGTGTAGGTGGATTGAAATAGGAGAGGTGTTTTCAGGACAGAGTGAGGGATAGATGCCTCCTCACAGTACTGACGGGCCTGGAGTTGCCATTTCAAGGTTATCAGTGACCTAGTTACCAACACCTGTGTTTCTTCTATATTCAACCACTTGCTCCAACCTAGGTCATTTCACGGATCTGTAAATATTTTCAAGCATTTCTGTTTAAAACCCTTTCTTGATTAACAAAATGTGGTGCATAAAAACAATGGAATATCATTCAGCCTTAAAAAGGAAGGAAATTCTGACACATGAGACAATATGGATGAACGTTGAGGACATTGTGCTAAGTGAAATAAGCCGAACACAGAAGGACAGATGCTGCATGATTCCGCTTCTCTGCGGTACTTAGTCAAATCCATAAGAGACAGAAAGTAGAATGGTGGGTTGCCAAGGGCTGGGGGAGGGGGTGGGTCGGGGAGCTGTTGTTTAACAGGTGGGGAGTCTTAGTTTTGCAAGATGGAAAGAGTTCTGGAGGTGAGTGGCACAATGGTATGAATGTATTTAACACTACTGAACTGTACATTTAGAAATGGTTAACACTGTAAGCTTGATCTGTAATTTACCACAACTTAAAAAAAAGTTTGGAAAATGCTAGTTTTGACAATAGCATTATATATGCTTTATCCTGCATATTTTCTATTAAGAATCAGGGGTTGTATATGTTGATTAGGAATCTAAGTAATGGAAATGTGAAATTCTGTCATTAATAAATTCATATTGATATATATGAAATGTATAATATAGATGCATTATATGTATATATAATACATGTATGTATATATATGTATTATATATAATACACAATATGTATATATAATATATATACATGTTATACATGTATAATATGTATATATAATACATATAATGCATCTACATATTATACATGTATATATATGAATGATATATAAAAACTTCTTTTTTGATGCTGTGTTCTTCTCCAGCTACCATTCCCACTCCTGTCCT
>NW_027409368.1:0-1198 GCF_003265705.2 Callorhinus ursinus | reverse complement strand
AAAACAAAAGAACCTCTCTGGTTCCCATAAGATTCAAGTCATACCGACTTGCACAAATGGAAAACATAAGAGAAAGTCTATAACTTTCTGGAATGTTCTCCCTCATGACGATGTGTAACTCTGTATGTAAAACAACACAGAACAAATATGTAAACCTGCCCTAAATGATCCTTCCTGGAGCACTCCCGTCTTGTGAAGATTGTTTCTCCCAGGCCGCTGTCCTGAGTTGGGCTTGAATAAAACTCTTCATTTCTCTCTAAACTGTTTAAAAGGGTTTGTTCGTTTAGTATTGACAGTAACAGTATATTTTCTTTTTAAGTGAAAAATAAATGTTCCTGGTTCACAACTCCAAGCACAGAAGGGTGGCTATTCTTCATCCTGGACATTTCCCTGCAGAACCAGGCATATGTATATATATTCTAGCTCAAAAGGGCTCATCCTACAAGGATGCTTTGAAGGTCTAAGAGGCACTATCCACTTCCTGGGTGAGACCAGAAATTGAAGCTCTTCCCGCTTAGAGCATTACTTTTTGGGTTTAAAATTGCCTTGGAAATGTGGGAAACCATGACATTTCCTAAAGCTCAAGCCTTGGAGGGTCTGAGAGCAGCTAACCTTGCCGGGAGCCAGAAACAGCTCTGTAGGCAGGGTTGGTGCAGGAGGAGAAGGGGCAGACCTCTGGGGGTGGTCTGCAGCTAGAGGGGTCAGCAAAAGGGGTCGGATGTCTGGGGGGCCCTGCCCATGACCCCACCCATGCCTGCCCCACTGAGCCAGGTGTTGGGGCTAGGAGGTGCCTCTAGGACCAACTGCACTCACAGAGAGTCACTGGTGTGAGGGTGGGTTGCATGGTACAGTCAGGTGCAGCATCCAGTGAGCTCGGGGCACAACCCTCCCTGACCAATCACCATGTCGGGGTGGAGCTACCTCTCTGTGGGTGGACCTGGAGCTGCCCCAGGATGCAGAGGTGAGGCAGGTGAAATGGTGCTCCAAAAGAGTTGACCTGAGTAGTTCCTGGCTGGGTGAGTCCGTGCTGTGGGCTGAGGTGGGGGTTCCGGGGATAGGGTGTGGGCTGGGTGGGAGGTGGGGGTCCTAGAAGGCCACAGGCAGTGAGCTAATACTGCCAACTCAGATGAGTTTTCTTTTCCCCTTGAAAGTCTCTTCTGCCCAAAGTCCATCAACTGGCCATATCCCCCAGACCTGT
>NW_027409367.1:0-1198 GCF_003265705.2 Callorhinus ursinus | reverse complement strand
TCATCTGCAAAGAGTGAGAGTTTGACTTCCTCTTTGCCGATTTGGATGCCTTTGATTTCTTTTTGTTGTCTGATTGCTGTGGCTAGGACTTCTAATACTATGTTGAATAGCAGTGGTGAGAGTGGACATCCCTGCCGCGTTCCTGACCTTAGGGGAAAAGCTCTCAGTCTTTCCCCATTGAGAATGATATTCGCTGTAGGTTTTTCATAGATGGCTTTTATGATATTGAGGTATGTACCCCCTATCCCTATACTCTGAAGAGTTTTGATCAAGAAAGGATGTTGTACTTTGTCAAATGCTTTTTCTGCATCTATTGAGAGGATCATATGATTCTTGCTCTTTCTTTTGTTAATGTATTGTATCACGTTGATTGATTTGCGGATGTTGAACCAGCCTTGCAGCCCAGGAATAAATCCCACTTGGTCATGGTGAATAATCCTTTTAATGTACTGTTGGATCCTATTGGCTAGTATTTTGGTGAGAATTTTTGCATCCATGTTCATCAAGGATATTGGTCTGTAATTCTCTTTTTTGATGGGGTCTTTGTCTGGTTTTGGGATCAAGGTAATGCTGGCTTCATAAAATGAGTTTGGAAGTTTCCCTTCCATTTCTATTTTTTGGAACAGTTTCAGGAGAATAGGTATTAATTCTTCTTGAAATGTCTGATAGAATTCCCCTGGGAAGCCGTCTGGCCCTGGGCTTTTGTTTCTTGGGAGATTTTTGATGACTGTTTCAATTTCCTTAGTGGTTATAGGTCTGTTCAGGTTTTCTATTTCTTCCTGGTTCAATTTTGGTAGTTGATACATCTCTAGGAATGCACCCATTTCTTCCAGGTTCTCTAATTTGCTGGCATAGAGTTGCTCATAATATGTTCTTATAATTGTTTGTATTTCTTTGGTGTTGGTTGTGATCTCTCCTCTTTCATTCATGATTTTGTTGATTTGGGTCATTTCTCTTTTCTTTTTGATCAGTCTGGCCAGGGGTTTATCAATCTTGTTAATTCTTTCAAAGAACCAGCTCCTAGTTTCGTTGATCTGTTCTACTGTTCTTTTGGTTTCTAGTTCATTGATTTCTGCTCTGATCTTTATGATTTCTCTTCTCCTGCTGGGTTTAGGCTTTATTTGCTGTTCTTTCTCCAGCTCCTTTAGGTGTAGGGTTAGGTTGTGTATTTGAGACCTTTCTTGTTTCTTGAGAAAGG
>NW_027409366.1:0-1199 GCF_003265705.2 Callorhinus ursinus | reverse complement strand
TTGAGTTTGATAAGTTCTTTATAGATTTTGGATACTAGCCCTTTATCGGATATGTCATTTGCAAATATTTTCTCCCATTCTGTCGGTTGTCTTTTGGTTTTGTGGACTGTTTCTTTTGCTGTGCAAAAGCTTTTTATCTTGATGAAATCCCAAGAGTTCATTTTTGCCCTGGCTTCCTGTGCCTTTGGTGATGTTTCTAGGAAGAAGTTGCTGCGGCTGAGGTCGAAGAGGTTGCTACCTGTGTTCTCCTTTAGAATTTGGATGGACTCCTGTCTCACGTTTAGGTCTTTCAACCATTTGGAGTCTATTTTTGTGTTTGGTGTAAGGAAATGGTCCAGTTTCATTCTTCTGCATGTGGCTGTCCAATTTTCCCAACACCATTTGTTGAAGAGACTGTCTTTTTTCCCCTGGACATTCTTTCCTGCTTTGTCAAAGATAAGTTGACCATAGAGTTGAGGGTCCATTTCGGGGCTCTCGAATCTGTTCCATTGATCTATGTATCTGTTGTTGTGCCAGTACCATACTGTCTTGATGATGACAGCTTTGTAATAGAGCTGGAAGTCCGGAATTGTGATGCCGCCAGCTTTGCTTTTCTTTTTCAAGATTCCTCTGGCTATTCGGGGTCTCTTCTGGTTCCATACAAATTTTAGGATTCTTTGTTCCATTTCTTTGAAAAAAGTGGATAGTATTTTGATGGGGATTGCAGTGAATGTGTAGATTGCTCTAGGTAGCATTGACATCTTCACAATGTTGGTTCTTCCAATCCATGAGCATGGAACGTTTTTCCATTTCTTTGTGTCTTCTTCAATTTCTTTCCTGAGTATTTTATAGTTTTCTGAGTACAGATCCTTTGCCTCTTTGGTTCAATTTATTCCTAGGTATCTTATGGTTTTGGGTGCAATTGTGAATGGGATCGACTCCTTGATTTGTCTCTCTTCTGTCTTGTTGTTGGTGTATAGGAATGCCACTGATTTCTGTGCATTGATTTTATAGCCTGTTACTTAACTGAATTTCTGTATGAGTTCTAGCAGTTTTGGGGTGGAGTCTTTTCGGTTTTCCACATAAAGTATCATCATCTGCAAAGAGTGAGAGTTTGACTTCCTCTTTGCCGATTTGGATGCCTTTGATTTCTTTTTGTTGTCTGATTGCCGTGGCTAGGACTTCCAATACTATGTTGAATAGCAGTGGTGAGAGTAGAC
>NW_027409365.1:682-1199 GCF_003265705.2 Callorhinus ursinus | reverse complement strand
CCATCTATGAAAAACCTACAGCGAATATCATCCTCAATGGAGAAAAGCTGAGAGCTTTTCCCCTAAGGGCAGGAACGCGGCAGGGATGTCCACTATCACCACTGCTATTCAACATAGTATTAGAAGTCCTAGCCACAGCAATCAGACAACAAAAAGAAATCAAAGACATCCAAATCGGCAAAGAGGACGTCAAACTCTCACTCTTTGCAGATGATTTGGTACTGTATGTGGAAAACCCAAGGGACTCCTCCCCAAAATTGCTAGAACTCATACAGGAATTCAGTAATGTGGCAGGATATAAAATCAATGCACAGAAATCAGTGGCATTCCTATACAAAAATACAAGAGAGAAGAGAGACAAATCAAGGAGTCGATCCCATTCACAATTGCACCCAAAACCATAAGATACCTAGGAATAAATCTAACCAAAGAGGCAAAGGATCTGTACTCAGAAAACTATAAAATCCTCGTAAAAGAAATTGAAGAAGACACAAAGAAATGTAAAAACGTTCCATGC
>NW_027409365.1:0-582 GCF_003265705.2 Callorhinus ursinus | reverse complement strand
AAAGGCATCCAAATCGGCAAAGAGGACGTCAAACTCTCACTCTTTGCAGATGATTTGACACTGTATGTGGAAAACCCAAAGGACTCCTTCCCAAAATTGCTAGAACTCATACAGGAATTCAGTAATGTGGCAGGATATAAAATCAATGCACAGAAATCAGTGGCATTCCTATACAAAAATACGAGAGAGAAGAGAGACAAATCAAGGAGTCGATCCCATTCACAATTGCACCCAAAACCATAAGATACCTAGGAATAAATCTAACCAAAGAGGCAAAGGATCTGTACTCAGAAAACTATAAAATCCTCGTAAAAGAAATTGAAGAAGACACAAAGAAATGTAAAAACGTTCCATGCTCATGGTTTGGAAGAACAAATATTGTGAAGATGTCAATGCTACCTAGAGCAATCTACACATTCAGTGCAATCCCTATCAAAATACCATCCACTTTTTTAAAAGAAATGGAACAAATAGCCCTAAAATTTGTATGGACCAGAAGAGACCCCAAATAGCCAGAGGAATATTGAAAAAGAAGAGCAAAGCTGGTGGCATCACAATTCCGGACTTCTAGCTCTATTACAA
>NW_027409364.1:0-1199 GCF_003265705.2 Callorhinus ursinus | reverse complement strand
GGTTTCCAGAGGGGTTGCACCAGCTTGCATTCCCACCAACAGTGTAGAAGGGTTCCCCTTTCTCCACATTCCCGCCAACATCTGTTGTTCCCTGACTTTTTAATTTTAGCCATTCTGACGGGTGTGAGGTGGTATCTCATTGAGGTTTTGATTTGGATTTCCCTGATGCCGTGTGATGTTGAGCACTTTTTCATGTGCCTGTTGGCCATTTGGATGTCTTCTTTGGAGAAATGTCTGTTCATGTCTTCTGCCCATTTCTTGATTGGATTATTTGTTGCTTGGGTGTTGAGTTTGATAAGTTCTTTATAGATTTTGGATACTAGCCCTTTATCTGATATGTCATTTGCAAATATTTTCTCCCATTCTGTCGGTTGTCTTTTGGTTTTGTGGACTGTTTCTTTTGCTGTGCAAAAGCTTTTTATCTTGATGAAATCTCAATAGTTCATTTTTCTCCGGACTTCCCGTGCCTTTGGCGATGTTTCTAGGAAGAAGTTGCTGCGGCTGAGGTCGAAAAGGTTGCTACCTGTGTTCTCTTTTAGGATTTGGATGGACTCCTGTCTCACGTTTAGGTCTTTCAACCATTTGCAGTCTATTTTTGTGTGTGGTGTAAGGAAATGGTCCAGTTTCATTCTTCTGCATGTGGCTGTCCAATTTTCCCAACACCATTTGTTGAAGAGACTGTCTTTTTGCCATTGGATATTCTTTCCTGCTTTGTCAAAAATAAGTTGACCATAGAGTTGAGGGTCTATTTCTGGGCTCTCAATTCTGTTCCATTGATCTATGTGTCTGTTTTTGTGCCAGTACCAAACTGTCTTGATGATGACAGCTTTGTAATAGAGCTGGAAGTCCGGAATTGTGATGCCGCCAGCTTTCCTTTTCTTTTTCAGTATTCCTCTGGCTATTCTGGGTCTCTTCTGGTTCCATACAAATTTTAAGATTATTTCTTCCATTTCTTTGAAAAAAGTGGATGGTATTTTGATGGGGATTGCATTGAATGTGTAGATTGCTCTAGGTAGCATTGACATCTTCACAATGTTGATTCTCCCAATACATGAGCATGGAACGTTTTTCCATTTCTTTGTATCTTCTTCAATTTCTTTCCTGAGTATTTTATAGTTTTCTGAGTACAGATCCTTTGCCTCTTTGGTTAGATTTATTCCTAGGTATCTAATCGTTTTGGGTGCAATTGTAAATGGGAT
>NW_027409363.1:0-1199 GCF_003265705.2 Callorhinus ursinus | reverse complement strand
GTGTGTGTCTGTGTGAGTGTGCGTGTGTGTGTGAGTGTGTGTGTCTGTGTGTGAGATTATGTGCATCTGTGTGTGTCGGTGTGAGTGTGTGCGTGTGTGTCTGTGTCTGTATGTGAGTGTGTGTGTGTGTGTGTGCATGTGTGTGGATGGGGGTTTGTGTCTGTGCGAGTGTGTGTCTGTGTGTGTGTGCGTGTGTGTGTGAGTGTGTGTGTAAAGAGTGGTTATGGGGGTGGGGCCACCCCGAGCAGGAGCAGGCTGATGAGGGGTCAGATACCCAGTGGGCAAGTCATGTTCAAGGTCAAGGCTGGCTGTGTGGGATGGGATGTGTGGGCGCTGCCCCTTCTGCCCAAGGTTTATCCCGATAACCCTGCAGAGATGGGTCACTGCTTCCCGGGTGCAGGGCTGTGCACGGACAGGTGCGTGTCTGATCTGGGAGCAGCAGAAGGACTGGGCAGGAGGACAGTGCAGATGACCGGGCAGGGTTGTGATGACTCGGGGCCGGCTACCGATCCCTGTGTTTGCAGAAGGCCACGGAGGACATGGAGAGGCAGCTGGCGGACACGCCCTCCTCCCTGACAGAGGGGTTGACGCTACAGGCATCTCGAGAAACAGGTGCTGACATTGCCGGGCAAGACCTCCGACACCACCCGGAACAATGTCCCAGGGGGTTGTTCACCGGACAGTGGTCCAGGAGCTGGACCCCACGGAAGCCAAGGCCGAGGGTGAGAAGGCTGGGGCTGGGTGTTTGTGGTGTGTGGGGACGGGTCGGTGCGGCCCCACCAGAGGCTGGTGTGGGGCCAGAAGGAACGACTAGGCACAGAGCAACCAGCGGCTAGACTACAGTTAGGGAGACCTCCCCGTGAGGGTTCCTTCCCGGGTGTGGCTTCTCTGGGAGGCCCTTGGCTGGGCTCTGTCTCTACAAAAGTCCACAGAGAGTAAGCACGTGGGTGAGCTGAACTCCTCTCGCAGCTGCTCCACCACCTGAGGAGCTAGAGCCGGCTCTGGAGGGACAGGTAGTGCCTGCAGTGACTTCAGGAGGAGACCAGGAGCCGGCAGGTGACCCGGCACCTGCCCACGGAGAGCCTGGCGCTGTCCAGGAAGAAATGGCACCTGCTCTTGCTCCAGCCCCTGCCCCTGCTACAGTTCCTGCCACTCCCCCTTCCCCCACCCCAACCCCTGCCCCTGCCTCAGACCCGATC
>NW_027409362.1:0-1199 GCF_003265705.2 Callorhinus ursinus | reverse complement strand
CAGTGCTCACCATAACGCATACCCTCCCCAATGTCCATCACCCAGCCACTCCATCCCTCCCAACCCCCACCACTCCAGCAACCCTCAGTTTGTTTCCTGAGATTAAGAATTCCTCATATCAGTGAGATCATATGACACATGTCTTTCTCTGATTGACTTATTTCGCTCAGCATAATACCCTCCAGTTCCATTCATGTCGATGCAAATGGCAAGATTTCATTCCTTTTGATGGCTGTGTAATATTCCATTGTATATAAATACCACATCTTCTTTATCCATTCATCTATCGATGGACATCTTGGCTCTTTCCATAGTTTGGCTATTGTGGACATTGCTGCTATAAACATCAGGGTGCACGTACCCTTTCGGATCACTACACTTGTATCTTTGGGGTAAATACCCAATAGTGCAATTGCTGGGTCGTACAGTAGCTCTATTTTCAACTTTTTGAGGAACCTCCATACTGTTTTCCAGAGTGGTTGCACCAGCTTGCATTCTGGCTCCAACAGTGTAGGAGGGTTCCCTTTCTCCACATCCCCGCCAACATCTGTTGTTTCCTGACTTATTCATTTTAGCCCTTCTGACTGGTGTGAGGTGGTATCTCATTGAGGTTTTGATTTGGATTTCTCTGATGCCAAGTGATGTTGAGCACTTTTTCATGTGTCTGTTGGCCATTTGGATGTCTTCTTTGCAGAAATGTCTGTTCATGTCTTCTGCCCATTTCTTGATTGGATCATTTGTTCTTTGGGTGTTGAGTTTGGTAAGTTCTTTATAGATTTTGGATACTAGCCCTTTATCTGATATGTCATTTGCAAATATCTTCTCCCATTCTGTCGGTTGTCTTTTGGTTTTGTGGACTGTTTCTTTTGCTGTGCAAAAGCTTTTTATCTTGATGAAGTCCCAATAATTCATTTTTGCTCTTGCTTCCCTTGCCTTTGGCGATGCTTCTAGGAATAAGTTGCTGCGGCTGGGGTCAAAGAGGTTGCTACCTGTGTTCTCCTTTAGGATTTTGATGGACTCCTGTCTCACATTTAGGTCTTTCAAACATTTTGAGTCTACTTTTGTGTGTGGTGTAAGGAAATGGTCCAGTTTCATTCTTCTGCATGTGGCTGTCCAATTTTCCGAATACCATTTATTGAAGAGACTGTCTTTTTTTCACTGGACATTCTTTTACTGCTGGTCATAGTTGACCATAGAGT
>NW_027409361.1:0-1199 GCF_003265705.2 Callorhinus ursinus | reverse complement strand
ATAGTATGTAAAACATCTGTCTTCTAGTCTATTATCTTACCCACATTGTTCTGTAAGAAATTACTTTATTCCTCTCAATGACCCAATCAAAAGACACAGGCTATCAGATTGGATTAAAAAACAAGACCCATCAATATGCTGTCTGCAAGAGACTCATTTTAGACGCAAAGACACCCCCAGATTGAAAGTGAGGGGGTGGAAAACCATTTACCATGCTAATGGACACCAAAAGAAAGCTGGGGTGGCAATCCTTATATCAGACAAACTAGATTTTAAAACAAAGACTGTAATAAGAGATGAGGAAGGACACTATATCCTACTTAAAGGGTCTATCCAACAAGAAGATCTAACAATTGTAAATATCTATGCCCCGAACATGGGAGCAGCCAATTATATAAGGCAATTAATAACAAAAGCAAAGAAACACATTGACAACAATACAATAATAGTGGGGGACTTTAACACCCCCCTGACTGAAATGGACAGATCATCTAAGCAAAAGATCAACAAGGAAATAAAGACTTTAAATGACACACTGGACCAAATGGACTTCACAGACATATTCAGAACATTCCATCCCAAAGCAACGGAATACACATTCTTCTCTAGTGCCCATGGAACATTCTCCAGAATTGATCACATCCTAGGTCACAAATCAGGTCTCAATCGGTACCAAAAGATTGGGATCATTCCCTGCATATTTTCAGACCACAATGCTTTGAAACTAGAACTCAACCACAAGAGGAAAGTCGGAAAGAACTCAAATACATGGAGGCTAAAGAGCATCCTACTAAAGAATGAATGGGTCAACCAAGAAATTAAAGAAGAATTAAAAAAATTCATGGAAACCAATGAAAATGAAAACACAACTGTTCAAAATCTTTGGGATACAGCAAAGGCGGTCCTGAGAGGAAAGTATATAGCAATACAAGCCTTTCTCAAGAAACAAGAAAGGTCTCAAATACACAACCTAACCCTACACCTAAAGGAGCTGGAGAAAGAACAGCAAATAAAGCCTAAACCCAGCAGGAGAAGAGAAATCATAAAGATCAGAGCAGAAATCAATGAACTAGAAACCAAAAGAACAGTAGAACAGATCAACGAAACTAGGAGCTGGTTCTTTGAAAGAATTAACAAGATTGATAAACCCCTGGCCAGACTTATCAAAAAGAAAAGAGAAAGGACCCAAATAAATAAAA
>NW_027409360.1:0-1199 GCF_003265705.2 Callorhinus ursinus | reverse complement strand
GGTAGCAGAGGAGGCAGGTGCCCTGGCTCTGGGTCTGGCCCTGATGGTGGGGGGCAGATGAGAAATGAGGGGATGCTTCCCACAGCAAGATCCATAGGGCCCAAGCCTACCCTGATGCTGCTGCCAGCCATGGGGAGACGGGCGATCGGTGGGCCAAGTTATTTCTCCTGACTTTTCCTTCTGGCGTCTCCCAGAGATGAGGCCTTGGCACCAGGAGGGTGGCCTCCGGTCAACACTGGGAGTTTTCCCAGGCCTTCCGTGGGGTCAAGGTATAGACGGAGAGGTGCGCCCATCCCAGCACAGACGGTACCCGAGCTTGGCCGTCCCTGGGATCCTGAGATGAGCCCTTAGAACTCTGGCAGGCGTGGGCAGAGGTGGGCCCCCTCGCTTACCTTCTGTGGAGTCTCAGGGCTGGGCGGTCTTGCTGTGACCCTGTGACCTCAGGCTGCAGGGCCCCAGGCCCTGCCAGGGGAAATAGCAGTCCCCTGAGGGGCCAAGGAGGGGACCACCCAGCTTGGACGAATGGGGACCTCACAGAATCCGCCCCAGCCCTCCTGCCCCACTGGGGGCCGTGGGCCGTGCTCTGTGTCTGCACCCTGAAGTGACTCCTCCTTTTCTCCTCCAGGGGCTTCCAGAATTCAGAGTCGAGGCCTAGGTCTGAGGCAGGAGCTTCTAAGGTCCCAGAGCAGGGGAGGTGCAGGTGAGTGCCAGTGGTCAAGGTGAGGTACTTGCTCTGATCATGGAGCCAGGGGCTCGCCCGTCCCACCCCAGAGGGGACCCCTCGGCACCTAAGTCTGACGCAGTGCACTGTGAGCTCCAGGACTTCAGGCCTCTGCTGCCTGGGCTGCACCCTGAGGAGCCATCCCACCTCTTTCTTCAGGTTCAGCCGGACACAAACACCATGCCCCTGGGTCAGAGGAGTGAGCTCTGGAAGCTGGAGAAAGACCCAGGCCCGGCCCAGGGCCTGGTGGAGGCACAGCAGTTGGGGGCTGGGGAGGAGAAGGTCCCCTGTACCCCCTCCTCCTTCTCCACCTTGGCCTCCTCCCAGTCTGCCGCCCCATCGGGCTCCTGCTCTGCCCTGTTTCTGGTCCCCTCGGAGGAGGGGTCTGCTGCTGGGTTCCAGAGTCATCCCCAGAGCTCTCTGAGTGCCTGCCCCTCCCCCACTGCCCAAGCAGCCACTGCCTGCAGCCAGCCTGACC
>NW_027409359.1:0-1199 GCF_003265705.2 Callorhinus ursinus | reverse complement strand
TTTATTTATTTGAGAGAGAGAGAATGAGAGATAGAGAGCATGAGAGGGAAGAGGGTCAGAGGGAGAAGAAGCCTCCCTGCTGAGCAGGGACCCTGATGCGGGACTCAATCCTGGGACTCCAGGATCATGACCTGAGCCAAAGGCAGTCGCTTAACCAACTGAGCCACCCAGGCACCCAGGAAATAAATACTTTAAATGACACACTGGACCAAATAGACTTCACAGACATATTCAGAACATTCTATCCCAAAACAACAGAATACACATTCTTCTCTAGTGCCCATGGAACATTCTCCAGAATAGATCACATCCTAGGTCCAAAATCAGGTCTCAACCGGTACCACAAGATTGGGATCATTCCCTGCCTATTTTCAGACCACAATGCTTTGAAAGTAGAACTCAATCACAAGAGGAAAGTCGGAAAGAACTCAAATACATGGAGGCCAAAGAGCATCCTACTAAAGAATGAATGGGTCAACCAGGAAATTAAAGAACAATTAAAAAAATTCATGGAAACCAATGAAAATGAAAACACAACTGTTCAAAATCTTTGGGATGCAGCAAAGGCAGTCCTGAGAGGAAAGTATATAGCAATACAGCCTTTCTCAAGAAACAAGAAAGGTCTCAAATACACAACCTAACCCTATACCTAAAACAGCAAATAAAGCCTAAACCCAGCAGGAGAAGAGAAATAATAAAGATCAGAGCAGAAATCAATGAACTAGAAACCAAAAGAACAGTAGAACAGATCAATGAAACAAGGAGCTGGTTCTTTGAAAGAATTAACAAGATTGATAAACCCCTGGCCAGACTTATCCAAAAGAAAAGAGAAAGGACCCAAATCAACAAAATCATGAATGAAAAAGGAGAGATCACAACCAACACCAAAGAAATACAAACAATTATAAGAACATATTCTGAGCAACTCTATGCCAGCAAATTAGATAACCTGGAAGAAATGGGTGCATTCCTAGAGATGTATCAACTACCAAAATTGAACCAGGAAGAAAGAGAAAACCTGAACAGACCTATAACCACTAAGGAAATTGAAGCAGTCATCAAAAATCTCCCAACAAACAAAAGCCCAGAGCCAGATGGCTTCCCAGGGGAATTCTACCAAACATTTCAAGAAGAATTAATACCCATTCTCCTGAAACTGTTCCAAAAAATACAAATGGAAGGAAAACGTCCAAACTCGT
>NW_027409358.1:0-1199 GCF_003265705.2 Callorhinus ursinus | reverse complement strand
ATTCTGGAGAATGTTCCATGGGCACTAGAGAAGAATGTGTATTCCGTTGCTTTGGGATGGAATGTTCTGAATATGTCTGTGAAGTCCATTTGGTCCAGTGTGTCATTTAAAGTCTTTATTTCCTTGTTGATCTTTTGCTTAGATGATCTGTCCATTTCAGTCAGGGGGGTGTTAAAGTCCCCCACTATTATTGTATTGTTGTCAATGTGTTTCTTTGCTTTTGTTATTAATTGCCTTATATAATTGGCTGCTCCCATGTTCGGGGCATAGATATTTACAATTGTTAGATCTTCTTGTTGGATAGACCCTTTAAGTAGGATATAGTGTCCTTCCTCATCTCTTATTACAGTCTTTGTTTTAAAATCTAGTTTGTCTGATATAAGGATTGCCACCCCAGCTTTCTTTTGGTGTCCATTAGCATGGTAAATGGTTTTCCACCCCCTCACTTTCAATCTGGGGGTGTCTTTGCGTCTAAAATGAGTCTCTTGCAGACAGCATATTGATGGGTCTTGTTTTTTAATCCAATCTGATAGCCTGTGTCTTTTGATTGGGGCATTGAGCCCATTTACATTCAGGGTAACTATTGAAAGGTATGAATTTAGTGCCATTGTATTACCTGTAAGGTGACTGTTAACTGTCTGTTGTCTGTGTTCGTTTCTGCTCTTTGCTGCTTTTAGGTTCTCTCTTTGCTTAGAGGACCCCTCTCAATATTTCTTGGAGGGCTGGTTTCGTGTTTGCAAATTCCTTTAGTTTTTGTTTGTTCTGGAAGCTTTTTATCTCTCCTTCTATTTTCAGTGATAGCCTAGCTGGATATAGTATTCTTGGCTGCATATTTTTCTCGTTTAGTGCTCTGAAGATATCTTGCCAGTCCTTTCTGGCCTGCCACGTCTCTGTGGATAGGTCTGTTGCCAATCTAATGTTTCTACCATTGTAGGTTACATATCTCTTCTCCCGAGCTGCTTTCAGGATTTTCTCTTTGTCTCTGAGACTCGTAAGTTTTACTATTAGATGTCGGGGTGTTGACCTATTTTTATTGATTTTGAGAGGGGTTCTCTGTGCCTCCTGGATTTTAATGCCTGTTTCCTTCCTCACATTAGGGAAGTTTTCTGCTATAATTTGCTCCAATATACCTTCTGCCCCCCTCTCTCTCTCTTCTTCTTCTTCTGGGATCCCAATTATTCTAATGTTGTTTCGTCTTA
>NW_027409357.1:0-1200 GCF_003265705.2 Callorhinus ursinus | reverse complement strand
TTTTTCTCTTTCTTTTTTCTTTCTTTCCCTTTCTTTTCCCCTCGTTTCAGGTCTTTTCTGATTTGTATACAGTATATTTGCTGGGGACGTTGTAAACCTGTTAGCATTTCGTTCTCTCATTCATCTATTCTCCTCTGGACAAAATGACAAGACGAAAGAAATCACCTCAGCAAAAAGAACAAGAGGTACTACCATCAGCCAGGGACCTACTCAATACAGACATTAGTATGATGTCGGACCTAGAGTTCAGAATCATGACTTTAAAGATACTAGCTGGGCTTGAAAAAAGCGTGGAAGTTATTAGAGAAACCCTTTCTGGAGAAATAAAAGAACTAAAATCTAACCAAATCGAAATCAAAAAGGCTATTGATGAGGTGCAATCCAAAATGGGGGCACTAACTGCGAGGATAAATGAGGCAGAAGAGAGAATCAGCGATATAGAAGACCAAATGATGGAAAATAAAGAGGCTGAGAAAAAGAGAGAGAAACAACTACAGGATCACGAGGGCAGAATTCGAGAGATAAGTGATACGATAAGACGAGACAACATTAGAATAATTGGGATCCCAGAAGAAGAAGAAGAGAGAGAGAGGGGGGCAGAAGGTATATTGGAGCAAATTATAGCAGAAAACTTCCCTAATGTGAGGAAGGAAACAGGCATTAAAATCCAGGAGGCACAGAGAACCCCTCTCAAAATCAATAAAAATAGGTCAACACCCCGACATCTAATAGTAAAACTTACGAGTCTCAGAGACAAAGAGAATATCCTGAAAGCAGCTCGGGAGAAGAGATATGTAACCTACAATGGTAGAAACATTAGATTGGCAACAGACCTATCCACAGAGACGTGGCAGGCCAGAAAGGACTGGCAAGATATCTTCAGAGCACTAAACGAGAAAAATATGCAGCCAAGAATACTATATCCAGCTAGGCTATCACTGAAAATAGAAGGAGAGATAAAAAGCTTCCAGAACAAACAAAAACTAAAGGAATTTGCAAACACGAAACCAGCCCTCCAAGAAATATTGAGAGGGGTCCTCTAAGCAAAGAGAGAACCTAAAAGCAGCAAAGAGCAGAAACGAACACAGACAACAGACAGTTAACAGTCACCTTACAGGTAATACAATGGCACTAAATTCATACCTTTCAATAGTTACCCTGAATGTAAATGGGCTCAATGCCCCAATCAAAAGACACAGG
>NW_027409356.1:0-1200 GCF_003265705.2 Callorhinus ursinus | reverse complement strand
TCCTCCCTGCACCAACCACCTGGGATTGATGTCCGGAATACTCCTGCGGTCAAGCGGAGTGGTGCACCTGTCCCTCATTCCTGCGATATCATCACAATCCAGGCTGTGCTGCACATTTTCCAGGAAGGAGCCTTCAGCGGCATCAACAGGCCGACCAGGCTCAGCCTCAGTCTCGCACATCAGGCACCATGCAGAAGTAGAACTGCATGGATACTGGTGTTCTCTGTGGCCTCGGAACCTAATGGCAGGAGCTGAGATTTCAGTTCCAGATGAAAAGCGACCTCTTGCACACAGCAGAGGAATGTGGAGAGGATTTCTCAGGGGTGGGGCTCTGGAAGAACTGCTTCTGCTGGCTGAATTCACAGACACCAGGCAGAGGACATCTGCTGTGCCTCCTCTGAGGAAGCAGGGGACAACACTGGGCAAGAATTGATAATGCTGCCTGTGGGCTGCTTCCCACCAACCACCCTGCTGAGCTGAAGCCTGAAGCTCCAAACAGGAAGCAACTCTCTTATCACATCTGCAGCAGGAGGGCTGGCCAGGGAGTACAACCCAGTCCCTGTCCCTGTAGCAAGCTGGTCTGCCCATCATGAGCGACGGTCCACCACCACGGCATCACAACCTCCCAGCTATCTGATCCGACTACCCTGCCAGGCTCAGACCTGCTCACACAGTGAGTCATAAGCCCCAGCGACGTCTTTCCACTCCAGCTCAATGCTTCTCACAGAGGAGCAAACTCCAGCCTCACAAATGTGCTCACCATTAGCTCTGGAATTCCCTGGGTGGCATCTACACTGGCCTACACAGGTGTCCCATCCAGACCACTCCATAAGTACCCTAGAGTTTCAAGCCACTTTCAAACTGCCCTTAGAAAGGCAGGAACTAGCCCGATTAGGCACACCAGCCAAGTGATTCGATGTGCTGGAAACTTGGACAACATCCTCGCTAAACACCAAGGCTTCCAAGTCCAAGCTTCAAACCTTCGCTCACTGGGCTTTGAGCACCATGTCATCATCAACACTGGTCTTGCAATTCACTTGTCTCCCATTCCTTAAAATCAGAAACCAAGCTCCAGTCACCACTCCATTTTCCCTCCAGAAAAATAAGGCAAATGACAGAATAAAACACTAGGTGTGCACAGCACACTTCTTTTTTAAAAATTTTTTATTGTTATGTTAATCACCATATATTACATCATTT
>NW_027409355.1:0-1200 GCF_003265705.2 Callorhinus ursinus | reverse complement strand
CTAGGTAGCATTGACATCTTCACAATGTTGATTCTCCCAATCCATGAGCATGGAACGTTTTTCCATTTCTTTGTGTCTTCTTCAGTTACGTTCAGGAGTATTTTATAGTTTTCTGAGTACAGATCCTTTGCCTCTTTGGTTAAATTTATTCCTAGGTATCTTATGCTTTAGGGTGCAATTTTAAATGGGATAGACTCCGTGATTTGTCTCTCTTCTCTCTTGTTGTTGCTGTATAGTTATGCCACTGATTTCTGTGCATTGATTTTATATCCTGCTACTTTACTGAATTCCTGTATGAGTTCCAGCAGTTGTGGGGTGGAGTCTTTTGGGTTTTCCACATACAATATCATATCATCTGCAAAGAGTGAGAGTTTGCCTTCCTCTTTGCCGATTTGGATACCTTTGATTTCTTTTGGTTGTCTGATTGCTGTGGCTAGGATTTCTTTCTCTTTTAATTTTTTTATTGTAATGCTAATCACCATATATTCCATAATTTGTTTTGGTGTACTGTTCCATGATTCATGTTTTGTTCATAACACCCAGTGCTCCATGCAGGACATGCCCTCCTCAATACCCATCACCAGGCTAACCCATCCCCCCACCCTCCTCCCCTCCAGAAACCTCAGTTTGTTTTTCAGAGTCCATCATCTCTCCTGGGTCGTCTCCCCCTCTGACTTACTCCCCTTCATTCTTCCTCTCCTGCCATCTTCTTCTTTTTCTTTTTTCTTAACATATCTTGCGTTATTTGTTTCAGAAGTACCGATCTGTGATTCAACAGTCTTACACAATACACAGCGGTCACCGTAGCATATATCTTCCCCAATGTCCATCACCAGGGACCCATCCCTCCCAACCCCGACCACTCTAGCAAACCTCCGTTTTTTCCAGAGATTAAGAATTCCTCATATGAGTGAGCTCATATGACACATGTCTTTCTCTGATTGACTTATTTCACTCAGCATAACCCCCTCCAGTTCCATCCACGTCGTTGCAAATAGCAAGATCTCATTCCTTGGGATGGCTGCATAATATTCCATTGTGTATATATACCACTTCTTCTTTATCCATTCATCTGTCGATGGGCATCCTGGCTCTTTCCACAGTTTGGCTATTGTGGACATTGCTGCTATAAACTTTGGGGTGCACGTACCCCTTCGGGTCCCTACATCTGTATCTTTGTGTTAAATACCCAGTAGTGCA
>NW_027409354.1:0-1200 GCF_003265705.2 Callorhinus ursinus | reverse complement strand
GGGAGGGTCCTTCAGGTTCCTGCTCCCCTAGGCACAGGTGCGGTAGCGACAAGCACCGGAGCCATCCCCCAATTTAATCATTGTGCACCATGTTCCCCAGGGATGGTGCTAATGGTCGGTCGGGGTCGTGTGGGAGGGCCCTCCAGGTTCCCGCTCCCCCCAGGCACAGGTGTGGTGGCCAGAAGCCCCAGAGCAGTCCTCCATCTTCAGCATTATGCCCACGGGGGTGCTGGTGCTGGTCATGGGCTCTCAAGATGGTACAGGAGGAAACTCCAGGTGGGACGTGGAGGCTGGAGTAAACCAGATCGCACTCAAGTTGCATGAGGAACAGATGAGTTGAGGTCTTCATTTGGAAGAGTAATTTCGCTTTTCCAAGAAGGTCAAGGTCATTGGCCTACTTTAGAAAGAAAATAATGACTACTTAAAAACAGGTGTGTCTTTCTCCTTCTCCCAAAAAAGAAGCAGGTGTGCAGGCCATAGGTCAGAGGACCAACTTATCCCCACCTGACAGCACTTATCTGCTCTGGATCTAGGAGACTCAAGGTTTTGAACATCAGCCTTTGAGTCAGTGATGCAGCATTTCACAGGATGTTAGTGTTCTGAGAAAGCAGCAGGTCAAATTGGCACAGTGTGATCTTCCTGTCAGGACTGGCGGTCAAATTTCTTATGAACCGCAAACGTCCGGGGATGTCCTCTTTTCTCTAGTTGACCCAGGGTTAGGGTTAGAGTTAGGGTACGGGTTCGAGCATGGGTTAGGGTACACGTTAGGGTAGGGGTTAGAGATCGGGTACGGCTTAGGGCACGATTTACGGTACAGGTTAGGGTTTAGTGTTAGGGTACCCATTAGGGTACGTGTTAGGGTTAGGGTACACTTTAGGGTTAGGGATCGGGGTTAGGGTTATTGTAGGTGTTAGGGTTAGGGTTAGGGTACGGTTTAGGTTTAGGGTAAAGGTTAAGTTAATGTTAGGGACCTGTAAATATGTCCCGTGCCTGCTATCACAGGAGGCTGTGCAGACCTGGCAATGCAAGGATGAGCCAGGGACTGCGCTGGCATGGAACACAGCTCAGAGTGGCTTGAATCTGCTCTGGGGTCCAGGCAAAGCCATCTCCCGACTGCCTGTGTCCCAGCCCCCGTGTGAGGGTGTTAGTGAACTGATTCTTACCTTGCCCTCTCCCAACACAGACTTGCAGGGGCTCCCA
>NW_027409353.1:0-1200 GCF_003265705.2 Callorhinus ursinus | reverse complement strand
GCCTGATCACATTCTCTCCCTTTTTTTTCTTTTTTTTTAATCTTCTTCTTTCTTTTTTCAAACAACTTCTTATCAATTCCTTTTATAAAATCTTTTATAATTTTCATCTTTACAGTCATATTCCATCCCTTCATTGTATCAACCTTATTTTATACATATACATGTCTTTCTTTCCTTAAAATTCTAGGAGGCACTTTCTTCTAACAGACCAAAATATGCCCAATATCTAGTGTGTGGCACTGATCTATGCACTAGCCTGATCATATTTGATCATATTCTGTTTTTTTTCTGTTTTGTTCTGTTTTTGTTTGTTTTTATCTTTTTCTTTTTTTTTTCCTCTTTCTTCTTTCTTTCTTTCCCTTTCTTTTCCCATGGTTTCAGGCCTTTTCTGATTTGTTTAGAGTATATTTTCTGGGGACGTTGTTAACCTGTTAGCATTTTGTTCTCTCATTCATCTATTCTCTTCTGGACAAAATGACAAGATGAAGAAAATCACCTAGGCAAAAAGAACAAGATGTAGTACCGTCTGCCAGGGACCTACTCAATACGGACATTGGTAGGATGTCAGACCTAGATTTCTGGATGACAATTATAAAGATGCTAGCTGGGCTTGAAAAAAGCGTGGAAGTTATTAGAGAAACCCTTCCTGGAGAAATAAAAGAACTAAAATCCAACCAAGTCGAAATCAAAAAGGCTATTAATGAGGTGCAATCAAAAATGGGGGCACTAACTGCTAGCATAAATGAGGCAGAAGAGAAAATCAGTGATATAGAAGACCAAATGATGGAAAATAAAGAAGCTGAGAAAAAGAGAGATAAAGAACTACTGGATCATGAGGGCAGAATTCGAGAGATAAGCGATACAATAAGATGAAACAACATTAGAATAATTTGGATCCCAGAAGAAGAAGAAAGAGAGAGAGGGGCAGAAGGTATATTGGAGCAAATTATAGCAGAGAACTTCCCTAATGTGAGGAAGGAAACAGGCATCAAAATCCAGGAGGCACAGAGACCCCTCTCAAAATCAATAAAAATAGGTCAACACCCCGACATCTAATAGTAAAACTTACGAGTCTCAGAGACAAAGAGAAAATCCTGAAAGCAGCTCGGGAGAAGAGATATGTAACCTACAATGGTAGAAACATTAGATTGATAACAGACCTATCCACAGAGACCTGGCAGGCCAGAAAGGACTGGCATG
>NW_027409352.1:0-1200 GCF_003265705.2 Callorhinus ursinus | reverse complement strand
AGGAGTGTCACCTGTTCAAGAAAGTTAACTGTGCAGATGCCTAGCTACTTGGATCAGTGTGCCTGACACACATCCAGAGCAGCCTGGCCCCACCAGCAGAATTTGGTCAGTCACGTGGTAGGCACACAATGCAGGGGATGGCACCTATGACAAACCTGTCTTATATTTTTCTGTCCCTTTTTCTCTCCATTCCTGCATTCTTTTGTATTTGCCTTTTTTGTAGTGTAAATTTTTTAATTAAAATATAAATAACAAAATTTACCATTTTAACTATTTCTAAGTGTACAATTCAGTGGCAC
Organism: Callorhinus ursinus; assembly: GCF_003265705.2. Lineage (NCBI taxonomy): Eukaryota > Metazoa > Chordata > Mammalia > Carnivora > Otariidae > Callorhinus > Callorhinus ursinus. The sequence continues at coordinate 901 of NW_027409352.1, read as the reverse complement.
TAAGGACATTCACAGTGTTGTGTGATCACCACCATTATCAATTCCAGAACTTTATCATGATTCCAAACAGAAACTCTAACTATTAAGCAATTGCTCCCCATTCTGCCCTCCTCTGTGCACTGGTAATCTCTATTCTACTTTCTGTCCCTATGAATTTCCTACTCTAGATACCTCATGTAAGTGGAAACATACAATATTTGTCCTTTTTGTATCTGGCCTATTTCATTAAAATATTTTCAAGGATCGTTTATACGGTACCATGTGAGGGGCGGAGCAAGATGGCAGAGGAGTAGGAGACCTAGATTTCGTCTGGTCTCAGGAATTCAGCTGAGTAGGGATCAAACCATTCTGAACACCTACAAACTCAACAGGAGGTTGAAGAGGAGAATAGCAACAACTCTCTGAACAGAGAAGCGACCACTTACTGGAAGGTAGGACATGCGGAGAAGTGAATACGAGGCGATATTTGGGAGGATAGACGGCGGGGGAGGGGCCTCCGCCGGCTGCTTCTGGCAAGTGCTAGAGCTGCGGAGCACAAAATCGGACATTTTAGAAGTTGGCTCGGCTGAGGGACGTCGCAGCAATGGCTAAGCTGGGGGTGGAATCCTCCTGGGACAGTGTGGTCTCAGGACCCTTGGGGTCACAGAAAGACCGGGGGAGCTGTGTGTGTGCCAGAGCTCCCAGGTATCAGAGCGGGGAAGCCGGCTGCAGAGACAGAGCCAAGGCGCGGACTCTCAGCTTGGGGTGGCCATAAACTGTGATCCGCGGCCCAGTCGGGCCACTGCTCCTCCAGCAGGGACCCAACGAGCGGCAGAGCTGGGGGTCTCCCCTTCCTCCCCTGGGAGGAGCAGCAAGGGAGCGCACCGCAGGGATCTGCTGGGTTTGGAGACTCCACACGGGG
>NW_027409351.1:0-1200 GCF_003265705.2 Callorhinus ursinus | reverse complement strand
AAGCAAGCTGCTGTAGATTGCTCTCAGGAGCTTTTGTTCCCTGCAAATTCTCGGTACAGCTTTGGAGGACCAGGGTGAAAATGGTGGCCTCCCAATCTCCACCCGGAGGAGCTGAGAACTTGGGACCCACTTCTCAGTGTGCCCCCAGAGAAATGCAGTCACTCCCGTCTCTCTTGTCTCCGGCCGCACTCTGTGCTCACTCGGCCTTTGACCGAGCATTTCTATCTCTGGCTCCCGACCCCGAGTGGAGTCTCCAAACCCAACAGATCCCCGTGGTGTGCTCCCACGCCACTCCTCCCGGGGGAGGAAGGGGAGTCTCCCCAGCTCTGCCGCTTGTTGGGTCCCTGCTGGAGGAGCCGTGGCCCGACTGGGCCAAGGATCACAGTTTATGGCAACCCCGAGCAGAGAGTCCGCTCCTCGGCTCCATCTCTATAGCCAGCTACCCCGCTCCGATACCTGGGAGCTCTGCCGCACTCAGGCACACCCGGTCTTTCTGTGACCCCGAGGGTCCTGAGACCACACTGTCGCACGAGGGTTCCACCCCAAGCTTACCCACTGGAGCAACGTCCCTCTGCAGAGCCGAATTCTAAATGTTCCAATTGTGTGCTCCGCAGCTCTAGCACTTGCCAGAAGCTGCGGAGGCCCCCTCCCCCGCCGTTTATCCTCCCGAATATCACATCGGATTCACTTCTCTGCATGTCCTACCTTCCAGTAAGTGGTCGCTTCTCTGTTCAGAGAGTTGTTGCTACTCTCTTTTGTGATCTCCTGTTGAGTAATTAAGTATTCAGTATGGTTTGATCCCTATTCAGCTGAATTCCTGAGACCAGACAAAATCCAGGTCTCCTAATCCTCCGCCATCTTGCTCCGCCCCACACCCCCCACCCCCGGCCTTTCCTTTTCTTGTAGTGTCCTTGTCTTATTTTGGTAACAGGATAAAGCTGGCTTCATAAAATGAGTTTGGACGTATGCCCTCCTCTCCTATTTTTTAGAGAGTCTGAGTAAGTTTGGTATTAAGTATTCTACTATCTGGTTGAACTCCTCAGTGAAGCTGTCTGGTCTTGGACATTTGTTTATATGTTGGTGTTTTTAATTATCGAATCAATCTTTTTATTAGTGATCAGTGTGTTCAGATAATTTTACTTCACAGTTCAGTCTTTCTGGGTTGTTGTTAGGAACTTACCCATTTCTTCCTGTGTATTG
>NW_027409350.1:0-1201 GCF_003265705.2 Callorhinus ursinus | reverse complement strand
TAGGATGTGATCAATTCTGGAGAATGTTCCATGGGCACTAGAGAAGAATGTGTATTCCGTTGCTTTGGGATGGAATGTTCTGAATATGTCTGTGAAGTCCATTTGGTCCAGTGTGTCATTTAAAGTCTTTATTTCCTTGTTGATCTTTTGCTTAGATGATCTGTCCATTTCAGTCAGGGGGGTGTTAAAGTCCCCCACTATTATTGTATTGTTGTCAATGTGTTTCTTTGCTTTTGTTATTAATTGCCTTATATAATTGGCTGCTCCCATGTTCGGGGCATAGATATTTACAATTGTTAGATCTTCTTGTTGGATAGACCCTTTAAGTAGGATATAGTGTCCTTCCTCATCTCTTATTACAGTCTTTGTTTTAAAATCTAGTTTGTCTGATATAAGGATTGCCACCCCAGCTTTCTTTTGGTGTCCATTAGCATGGTAAATGGTTTTCCACCCCCTCACTTTCAATCTGGGGGTGTCTTTGCGTCTAAAATGAGTCTCTTGCAGACAGCATATTGATGGGTCTTGTTTTTTAATCCAATCTGATAGCCTGTGTCTTTTGATTGGGGCATTGAGCCCATTTACATTCAGGGTAACTATTGAAAGGTATGAATTTAGTGCCATTGTATTACCTGTAAGGTGACTGTTAACTGTCTGTTGTCTGTGTTCGTTTCTGCTCTTTGCTGCTTTTAGGTTCTCTCTTTGCTTAGAGGACCCCTCTCAATATTTCTTGGAGGGCTGGTTTCGTGTTTGCAAATTCCTTTAGTTTTTGTTTGTTCTGGAAGCTTTTTATCTCTCCTTCTATTTTCAATGATAGCCTAGCTGGATATAGTATTCTTGGCTGCATATTTTTCTCGTTTAGTGCTCTGAAGATATCTTGCCAGTCCTTTCTGGCCTGCCAGGTCTCTGTGGATAGGTCTGTTGCCAATCTAATGTTTCTACCATTGTAGGTTACATATCTCTTCTCCCGAGCTGCTTTCAGGATTTTCTCTTTGTCTCTGAGACTCGTAAGTTTTACTATTAGATGTCGGGGTGTTGACCTATTATTATTGATTTTGAGAGGGGTTCTCTGTGCCTCCTGGATTTTAATGCCTGTTTCCTTCCTCACATTAGGGAAGTTCTCTGCTATAATTTGCTCCAATATACCTTCTGCCCCTCTCTCTCTTTCTTCTTCTTCTGGGATCCCAATTATTCTAATGTTGTT
>NW_027409349.1:0-1201 GCF_003265705.2 Callorhinus ursinus | reverse complement strand
ATTGAGTTATAATTTAATTCCATATTATGGTCAGAGTACATATTTTGAATAGCTTGATTCATTTTAAACTTTCTGAGACTTGTTTTATGGCCTAGGATGTAGTCTATCTTCATCAATGTTCTGGGTATACCTGAAAAACATGTATGTTCTTCTGTTTTTGGTGGAATATTCTATAAATGGCAATTAGTTCAGGACAGTTGATAGTGTTCACATTTTCTATATCCTTACTGATCTTCTGTACATTTGCTCTATAAATTATTGAGAAAGGTTATTGAAATCTCTGAATATAATTGTAAATTTGTCTACTTCTTGTAGATTATATATATTTTATCAGTTATATTGATAAAATAATTCACATACCATATAGTTTACCTGTTTAAACTGTGTAATTCAATGGCTTTCAGTAGATGCAGAGAGTTCTGCAATCATCACCACAACCAGGTTTAGAACATTCTTATTCCCCTACACTCCTCTAAATCCCCACCCCTTAGCTGCTAGGAACGTAAAATAGTGCATTCCCTCTGGAAATAGCCAGCTTCTCAAAAAATTAAACATAGAATTATCATATTACCCAGGAATGTCACTCTTAGGTACATATCCAGAAGACTTGAAAACAGAGACCCAAAGATACTTGGACACCAGTGTTCATAGCAGCACTATTCACAATAGCCAAAAAGTGGAAACAACCCAAGTGTCCATCAACAGATGAATGAGTAAACATTCTGTAGATACATACAATGGAATACTATTCAGCCATGAAAAGGAATGGCGTTCTGTTACATGGTACCATATTAACGATCCTTGAAAATATTTTAAGTGAAATAGGCCAGATACGAAAAGGACAAATTTTGTATGATTCCACTTACATGAGGTATCTAGAATAGGAAATTCATAGGGACCAAAAGTAGAATAGATCTTACCAGTGCCCAGATGAGGGCAGAATGGGGAGCTATTGCTTAATAGTTAGAGTTTCTGTTTGGAATCATGAAAACGTTCTAGAATTGATAGTGGTGGTGGTCATACAACACTGTGAATGTCCTTAATACCACTGAATTGTACACTTAGAAATGGTTAAAATGGTAAACTTTGTTATTTATATTGTAATTAAAAAATTTACACTACATAAAAGGCAAATACAAAAGGAATTCAGGAATGGAGAGAAGGAGGGACAGAAAAATAGAAGACAGGTTTGTCATAGGTG
>NW_027409348.1:0-1201 GCF_003265705.2 Callorhinus ursinus | reverse complement strand
TATATGCGGACTTGCTTTTGCCAGGTGAGTACATGGCACTTTTCTTATTCACGCACACAAACACACACACACAGACACACACACACAGACACACACACACACACACACAGAGTTGAACATGTTTTTGTCCCGTCAGGAAAGAAGGTGTTCGTTGAGAGACGGTTTCTCGCCGATTCTTTTGGGTTCTTACTTTTTTCCCCCCCGGAGAGTGAAGTGTATGTGCTTTATCCCTAAGCTTCCGTACACACCCTTGAGAAGCCTCCCGTAAACCAGAAACAAGCCGTGAGTTGAAAGAGGAGTTCCACGCAGACCTCCTTCTCAGACCGTAGCCCGTCACACTTTTCCTTGGACCTCCACACGCCCTTTAGAAAAACTTCCTCAGGTAAGCTGTGAGTTGACGGACGGGTTTTCTACAGCAGTTATTCGTGGCGGTAATTATATCGGGCACTTGGCCTTAGGCTTCCACACACACATTGGAAACGGCTTCTCTCTTTAGAAACAAGATGTGCGCTGAACGTTGCGTTCTACACAGGCTTGCTTTTCACACTTCAGCCCATGGTACATTCCCTAGGCTTCCACACGCGCAGTGGGTGTCCCTTCCCTAAACATGAACCAAGACGCGGGGAAAGCTGCATTCTACACCACCTTGTTTTCCGAGTTTCGTATAGAACGCTTGCGTTATGCTTCCACACCCCCTTTTGCAACTGCTTCGGTATATCTCAGGAGAGGGCTTCGCTTGAAAGACGGTCACCCTCCGTCATGCTATTTTCTCGGAGTTAAGGATAGGGCACTCTCCTTATGCCTGCACACGTACACTTGCAATCTCTCCTGACTTCATGACCCCGTCCATATGCTAACCTGAAAGACCCATTGCGCACGGACTTGTTTCTCAGAGATGAGTACAGGGCACGGCACGTTCCATTTGCTTCCACCACGACTATTCAAAAGTCTCCCGTCTCCAAGGCAAAGGATATGAGGTGAAAGAAGGTTTCGCAAAAGCGAGGTTGCCTCATAGAGGGCGGTCTACTGCGCTCTCCTGACGCTTCCACGCCTACATATGGAAACGCTTCTGGGCTCACGAAAGAATGTGTCAGTTGAAAGCTGCCTGGTACCCCCGACGCGTTTCTCGGAGTTAGGTCCAGGGAACGGTCCCTGTGCGATCACACGCAGCCTTCAGATAGCTCAGCTCTTTTCTATCGTC
>NW_027409347.1:0-1201 GCF_003265705.2 Callorhinus ursinus | reverse complement strand
ACAGTTAAAAAAATTAACTTTGATGAACTAATCAATCATGGTAAAAAGAAACCATGAATGCTATGTGCAGTATTCCCCTAGCGCTGGAGTTCTCCCGTTCTCCTTGATCGGTAAACTTGGTGTTGGCTTGCTGGCTGTTCGTGCTGATCTTCTGGGGGAGGGGCCTGTTGCCGTGGTTCCCAAATGTCTTTGCCGGAGGCGGAATTGCCCCGCCGTTGTCGGTCTGGGCAAAGCAAGCTGCTTGGGTTTGCTCTGAGGAGGTTTTGTTCCCTGCAAGCTCTCGGTACAGCTTTGGAGGACCAGGGTGAAAATGGTGGCCTCCCAATCTCCACCTGGAGGAGCTGAGAACTCGGGGCCCCGCTCCTCAGTGTGCCCCCAGAGAAAAGCAGTCACTCCCGTGTCCCCGGTCTCCGGCCGCACTCCGTGCTCACCCGGCCTGTGACCGAGCATTTCTATCTCTGGTACCCGACCCCGTGTGGAGTCTCCAAACCCAGCAGATCCCCGCGGTGCACTCCCGCGCCGCTCCTCCCGGGGGAGGAAGGGGAGTCTCCCCGGATCTGCCGCTTGTTGGGTCCCTGCTGCAGGAGCCGTGGCCCGACTGGTCCGCGGATCACAGTTTATGGCAACCCCGAGCTGAGAGCCCGCGCCTTGGCTCCGTCTGTGCAGCCGGCTTCCCCGCTCCGATACCCGGGAGCTCTGGCGCACTCAGGCACCCCCGGTCTTTCTGTGACCCCGAGGGTCCTGAGATCACACTGTCCCGGGAGGGTTCCACCCCCCGCTTAGCTACTGGAGCGACGTCCCTCCGTGGAGCCGACTTCTAAAAGGTCCAATTTTGTGCTCCGCGGCTCTAGCACTTGCCAGAAGCGGCCGACGGAGGCCCCTACCCCGCCGTCTATCCTCCCGAATATCGCCTCAGATTCACTTCTCCGCACGTCCTACCTTCCAGTAAGTGGTGGCTTCTCTGTTCAGAGAGTTGTTGCTACTTTCCTTTCGATCCCCTGTTGAGTTCGTAGGTGTTCAGAATAGTTTGATCCCTATTCAGATGAATTCCTGAGACCAGACGAAATCCAGGTCTCCTGCTCCTCCGCCATCTTGCTCCGCCCCCACACTTGTCTTTCTTCCCATCAGAATGCTATCTCTAGGGACTTTCCCCCAGAATGAATATTTTCTCTTGCAGATTGTAACATAGTATTTAAACTAT
>NW_027409346.1:0-1201 GCF_003265705.2 Callorhinus ursinus | reverse complement strand
CATGAGATCTCATGAGATTTGGAGTGAGGGCTGCAAGTTTTGGATGAGATCTCACGAGATTCGGAATAAAATCTCACCCGATGCCCATGCGATCCCGTGGGATTTAGATTGAAATCTCACTCAATATCCATGAGATCCCACAGATTTGACTAAAGTCTCCAAGGTTCGGATGAGATCTCACGAGACTTGCAGGAAAATATTCTAGAATTCCACGAGATCTCACGAGGGTTGGAGTGAAATCTCGCCCAAGCTCCCTGATATCTCACGAGATTTGGAGTGACATCTCGCCCGTGTCATGGATCCCACATGAGATTTGATTGAACTCTTGCCCAAAGTCCATGAGATTTCACGAGATTTGGACTGAGGTCTGCAGGGATTGGATGAGATCTCACGAGATTTAGAGTAAAATCTCGCTTGATATCCATGAGATCTCACGAGATTGAGATTGAAAACTCACTCAATATGCATGAGACCTCATGAGATGGGCACTGACGTCTCCACGTTTTGGATGAGACCTCACCAGACTGGGAGTAAAAGCTCACCCAAAGTCAAGAGATAGCACAAGCGTTGCAGGGAAATCTCGCCCAAGGACCCTGCTATCTCACGAGAATTGTAGTGAAATCTCGCCCGATCTCATTGTGACCTCAGGCGATGTGGAGTGAAATCTGGCCCAAACTCCGAGATCTCATGAGATTTGGAGTGAAATCTCAATCTTGTGAGATGATCCCAAGGCTCACGTGAGGCCGGGATAGGACAGAGGTATCTTTCCTTTAGTTACACTGGGGTCATGAGTTTAGTAGACAAACTTCGTGGTTTGGAATCCTGTTTTTTTTATTTTTTCATGAAGCATTCTCTTTTCAGGAAGAGAGGATGCTTACAAATGTATGCGTGGAAGCCAATGGAAGGTGCCAACTACTTAAATCTCAGATATCACACTCTGAGGGAATGCATATTTCAACTACCATCTTGTGTCATGAAGAGAGAAGCGCTTTCTTGTTCTTTTAATAAATTGTACTCTTACTCACCCTACAGTACATCATTCGTTTTGGATCTGGGTTCCCTCGTTCATTGTTTTCCTAGAACACCCAGTGGTCCATGCGATACGTGCTGTCCTTATACCCACCACTGGGTTGACTCATCCATCCACCACTCCCCTCTAAAACCCTCCATTTCTTGGAGTCCGTACCGTCTCATGGTTCGT
>NW_027409345.1:908-1202 GCF_003265705.2 Callorhinus ursinus | reverse complement strand
CGGGATAGTCTTAGGGTACGGTTTAGGGTAGGGGTTAGAGATAGGGTACGTGTTAGGGCACGGTTTACGGTACAGGTTAGGGTTTAGGTTTAGGATACCCTTTATGGTACGGGTTAGGCTTAGGGGACGCTTTAGCTTTAGGGTTCGGTTTAGGGATTGGGTGAGGGGTTAGGGTTTGGGTAGGTGTTAGGGTTAGGCTACGGGTTAGTTTTAGGGTACAGGTTAATAGTAGTGTTAGGGACCTCTACACATGTTCCGTGCCTGCTATCACAGGAGGCTGGTGCAAACCTGGCT
>NW_027409345.1:394-808 GCF_003265705.2 Callorhinus ursinus | reverse complement strand
ATCACAGAAGGCTGGTGCAAACCTGGCATTGCAAGAATGAGCCAGGGGCTGCGCTTGGCATGGAACACAGCTGAGAGGGGCTTGAATCTGTTCTGGGGACCAGGCAAACCCACCCCCCTCCTGCCTCTGTCCCAGCCTCCGTGGGAAGGTAGTCATGAACTGATTCTGACCTTGTCCTCTCCCAACACAGACTTCCAGGGGCTCCCATTACGGTTAGGCTCAGGTCCATGGTCCCCGTCTGTCCCCATGTGCTGGGCATTCCCCACCTTGGCTCCTGGCAGCCCTGAGTCCTGGTCACACATCCCTGTGGAATCCCCTCCCCTCCAGGATGGAGGCCAATGTGACGGCGCTGTCAGGAATAGAATGTCACAAAATGCCGGGATATCATTTCTAAGCTGATGGAGTCTGTGACTT
>NW_027409345.1:0-294 GCF_003265705.2 Callorhinus ursinus | reverse complement strand
CGGGATAGTCTTAGGGTACGGTTTAGGGTAGGGGTTAGAGATAGGGTACGTGTTAGGGCACGGTTTACGGTACAGGTTAGGGTTTAGGTTTAGGATACCCTTTATGGTACGGGTTAGGCTTAGGGGACGCTTTAGCTTTAGGGTTCGGTTTAGGGATTGGGTGAGGGGTTAGGGTTTGGGTAGGTGTTAGGGTTAGGCTACGGGTTAGTTTTAGGGTACAGGTTAATAGTAGTGTTAGGGACCTCTACACATGTTCCGTGCCTGCTATCACAGGAGGCTGGTGCAAACCTGGCT
>NW_027409344.1:655-1202 GCF_003265705.2 Callorhinus ursinus | reverse complement strand
AAACCATTCTGAACACCTATGAACTCAACAGGAGATCAAAGATAAGATTAGTAACAACTCTCTGAACAGAGAAGCGACCACTTACTGGAAGGTAGGACGTGCGGAGAAGTGAATCCAAGGCAACATTCGGGAGGATAGACAGCGGGAGAGAGGGCCTCTGTCGGCCGCTTCTGGCAAGTGCTAGAGCCGCGGAGCACAAAATCGGAACTTTTAGAAGTCGGCTCCGCTGAGGGACGTCGCTCAAGTAGCTAAGCGGGGGTGGAACCCTTGCGGGACAGTGTGGTCTCAGGACCCTCGGGGTCACAGAAAGACCGGGGGTGCCTGAGTGCAGCAGAGCTCTCAGGTATTGGAGAGGAGAAGCCAGCTGCAGAGACGGAGCCGAGGCGCGAAATCTCAGGTCGGGGTTGCCATAAACTGTGATCCGTGGCCCAGTCGGGCCACTGCTCCTCCAGCAGGGACCCAACAAGCGGCAGAGCCGGGGAGAGTCCCCTTCCTCCCCCGGGAGGAGCGATGCGGAAGTGCACCGCAGGGATCTGCCGGGTTTAGA
>NW_027409344.1:0-555 GCF_003265705.2 Callorhinus ursinus | reverse complement strand
GGGAGGAGCGATGCGGAAGTGCACCGCAGGGATCTGCCGGGTTTAGAGACTCCACACGGGGTCGGGTGCCAGAGATAGAAACGCTCGGTCACAGGCCGGGTGAGTGCGGAGAGCAGCCGGAGACCGGGGAGACGGGAGTGACTGCTTTTCTCTGGGGGTGCAATGAGGAGCGGGGCCCCAAGTTCTTGGCTCCTCCGGGCGGAGATTGGGAGGCCACCATTTTCACCCTGGTCCTCCAAAGCTGTACCAAGAGCTTGCAGGGAACAAAACCTCCTGAGAGCAAACCGGAGCAGCTTGCTTAGCCCGGACTCAGAAGGGCGGGGCAATTCCGCCTGCGGCAAAGACATTTGGGAACCACGGCAACAGGCCCCTCCCCCAGAAGATTAGCAAAAACAGCCAGCAAGCCAAGACCATCTTTACCAATCAAGGAGAACGGGAGAACTCCAGCGCTAAGGGAATACTGCACATAGAATTCATGGCTTTTTTACCATGATTCATTAGTTTTTTGAAGTTAATTTTTTTAATTGTTTTTTTTTAATTTTTCTTTTTCCCTTT
>NW_027409343.1:0-1202 GCF_003265705.2 Callorhinus ursinus | reverse complement strand
TGTTGATTGATTTGCAAATATCAAACCACCCTTGCAACCCAGGAATAAATCACACTTGATCATGGTGAATGATTCTTTTAATGTATCATTGGATTTGATTTGCTAGAATTTGATTGAGGATTTTTGCATTTATGTTTACCAGGGATACTGGCCTGTACTTCTCTATTTTTCTTTTTTAGTGGTGTCTTTATTTGGTTTTGATATCAGGATAATGCTTGCCTCATAGAATGAATTTGGAAGTTTTCCTTAATTTTCTATTTTTTGGAATTTTTTGAGAAGAATAGGTATTAACTCTTCTTTAAGTGTTTGGTAGAATTCGCCTGTGAAGCCATCTGGCCACAGACTTTTGTTTGTTGGGAGTTTTTTGTTTTGTTTTGTTTTGTTTATTACTGATTCAATTTCCCTGCTGGATATATGTCTGTTCAAATTTTCTATTTCTTCTTGTTTCAGTTTTGGTAGTTTATCAATTTCTTCCACATTGTCCAATTTGTTGGCATTTCTTTTTTCATAATATTCTCTTATGATTGTTTGTATTTCTGTGGTGTTGGCTGTGATTTCTCCTCCCTCATTAATGACTTTATTTATATGAGTCATTCTTTTTTTTTTTGATAAGTCTAGGTAGAGCTTTATCAATTTTATGATTTTTTTTAAAGAACCAGCTCCTGGTTTCATTGATCTGTTCTATTGTTTTTTAGTTTCTATATCATTTTTTTCTGCTCCAATCTTTATTATTTCCTTCCTTCTGCTGGTTTTAGGTTTTGTTTGTTCTTCTTTCTCTAGCTCCTTTAGATGGAAGGTTATTTATTTGAGTTTTTTTTTTTTCTTTACTTCTTGAAGTAGGCCTGTATTGCTATAAACTTCTCTCTTAGAACTACTTTTGTTGCATCCCAAAGGTTTTGGATTGTTTTGTTTTCCTTTTAATTTCTTTCCATGTGTTTTTATTTCTTCTTTGATTTCCTGGTTGACACATTCATTGATTATTAGCATCTTATATAGCCTCCATGTATTTGTGGTCTTTCCAGATTTTTTCTTGTGGTTGACTTATATAGTTCATAGCATGGTCAGAAAAGATGTAAGACTTTGATGTTCTTGAATTTGTTGAGGGTGGTTTTGTGGGCTGATATGTGATCTATTCTGGAGAATGTCCCATGTGAACTCAAAAAAGAATGTGTATTCTTTTGCTTTCAGATGGGATGTTCTGA
>NW_027409342.1:0-1202 GCF_003265705.2 Callorhinus ursinus | reverse complement strand
AATTACAGACCAATATCCTTGATGAACATGGATGCAAAAATTCTCACCAAAATACTAGCCGATAGGATCCAACAGTGCATTAAAAGGATTATTCACCACGATCAAGTGGGATTTATCCCTGGCCTGCAAGTCTGGTTCAACATCTGCAAATCAATCAACGTGATACAATACATTAACAAAAGAAAGAACAAGAATCCTATGATCCTCTCAATAGATGCAGAAAAAGCATCTGACAAAGTACAGCATCCTTTCTTGATCAAAACTCTTCAGAGTATAGGGATAGAGGGTACATACCTCAATATCATAAAAGCCATCTATGAAAAACCTACAGCGAATATCATTCTCAATGGGGAAAAGCTGAGAGCTTTTCCCCTAAGGTCAGGGACACGGTAGGGATGTCCACTCTCACCACTGCTATTCAACATAGTATTAGAAGTCCTAGCCACAGCAATCAGACAACAAAAAGAAATCAAAGGCATCCAAATCGGCAACGAGGAAGTCAAACTCTCACTCTTTGCTGATGATATGGTAAAGTATGTGGAAAACCCAAAAGACTCCACCCCAAAACTGCTAGAACTCCTACAGGAATTCAGTCAAGTAGCAGGCTATAAAATCAATGCACATAAATCAGTGGCATTTCTATACACCAACAACAAGACAGAAGAGAGACAAATCAAGGAGTCGATCTCATTTACAATTGCACCCAAAACCATAAGATACCTAGGAATAAATTTAACCAAAGAGGCAAAGGATCTGTACTCAGAAAACTATAAAATACTCAGGAAAGAAATTGAAGAAGACACAAAGAAATGGAAAAACATTCCATGCTCATGGATTGGGAGAATCAACATTGTGAAGATGTCAATGCTACCTAGAGCAATCTACACATTCAATGCAATCCCCATCAAAATACCATCCACTTTTTTCAAAGAAATGGAACAAAGAATCCTAAAATTTGTATGGAACCAGAAGAGACCCCGAATAGCCAGAGGAATATTGAAAAAGAAAAGCAAACCTGGCGGCATCACAATTTCGGACTTCCAGCTCTATTACAAAGCTGTCGTCATCAAGACAGTATGGTCCTGGCACAAAAACAGACACATAGATCAATGGAACAGAATCGAGAGCCCAGAAATGGACCCTCAACTCTATGGTCAACTCATCTTTGACAAAGCAGGCAAGAATGTCCAATGGAAAAAAGA
>NW_027409341.1:0-1202 GCF_003265705.2 Callorhinus ursinus | reverse complement strand
TGTCATTTAGTGCTCTACTTATATCATGCCATTCCTTTCTGGCCTGCCAGGTCTCTGTGGATAGGTCTGTTGCCAATCTAATATTTCTACCACTGTAGATTACAGATCTCTTCTCCTGAGCTGCTTTCAGGATTTTCTCTTTGTTTCTGAGACTCATAAGTTTTACAATTAGATGTTGGGGTGTTGACCTATTTTTATTGATTTTGAGGGGGTTTCTCTGTTCCTCTTGGATTTTGATGCCTGTTTCCTTCCCCACATTAGGGAAGTTCTCTGCTATAATTTGCTCCAATATACCTTCTGCCCCTCTCTCTCTTTCTTCTTCTTCTGGGATCCCAATTATTCTAATATTGTTTTGTCTTATGGTATGACTTATCTCTCAAATTCTGCCCTCATGTTCCGGTAGTTGTTTATTTCTGTTTTGCTTAGCTTCTTGATTTTTCCATCATTTGGTCTTCTATATCACTAATTTTGTCTTCTGCCTCATTTATCCTAGCAGTTAGAGCCTACATTTTTTATTGCACTTTATTAGCCTTTTAGATTTTGACTTGGTTAGATTTTAGTTCTTTTATTTCTCCAGAAAGGGTTTCTCTAATAACTTCCATGCTTTTTTCATGCCCAGCTAGTATCTTTAAAATCATCATTCTGAACTCTAGTTCTGACATCTTACTAATGTCCATATTGATTAGGTCCCTGGCAGTCAGTACTGCCTCTTGTTCTGTTTTGAGGTGATTTTTTCCATCTTGTCATATTGTCCAGAGGAGAATAGATGAATGAGGGAACAAAACGCTAACAGGGTAACAACATCCCCAGAAAATATACATTAAACAAATCAGAAAACACCTGAAACTGGGGGAAAAGAAACGGAAAGAAAGCAAATAGGAAAAAAAAAGAAAAAGAAAAAGATAAAGATAAAAACAAACAAATATATACAAAACAAAACAAAACAAAAAACCAGAATCTGATCAAATATGATCAGGCTGGTGCATAGATCAGTGCCACACACTAGATTTTGGGCTTATTTTGGTCTGTTAGAAGAATGTGCCCCCCAAAATTTTAAAGAAAGAAAAACTTATATATGTACAAAAATAAAGATTAATATGATGAAGGGATGTAATATGAATGTAAAGATGAAAATTATAAAAGCTTCTAAAAAAAGGAATTGATAAGAAGTTGGTTGAAAAAAGAAAGAAGAGGATTTAAAA
>NW_027409340.1:0-1202 GCF_003265705.2 Callorhinus ursinus | reverse complement strand
AAAAAGAAAAGAGAAATGACCCAAATCAACAAAATCATGAATGAAAGAGGAGAGATCACAACCAACACCAAAGAAATACAAACAATTATAAGAACATATTATGAGCAACTCTATGCCAGCAAATTAGATAACCTGGAAGAAATGGGTGCATTCCTAGAGATGTATCAACTACCAAAACTGAACCAGGAAGAAATAGAAAACCTGAACAGACCTATAAGCACTAAGGAAATTGAAGCAGTCATCAAAAATCTCCCAAGAAACAAAAGCCCAGGGCCAGATGGCTTCCCAGGGGAATTCTATCAGACATTTCAAGAAGAATTAATACCTATTCTCCTGAAACTGTTCCAAAAAATAGAAATGGAAGGGAAACTTCCAAACTCATTTTATGAGGCCACCATTACCTTGATCCCAAAACCAGACAAAGACCCCATCAAAAAGGAGAATTACAGACCCATATCCTTGATGAACATGGATGCAAAAATTCTCACCAAAATACTAGCCAATAGGATCCAACAGTACATTAAAAGGATTATTCACCACGACCAAGTGGGATTTATCCCTGGGCTGCAAGGCTGGTTCAACATCCACAAATCAATCAACGTGATACAATACATTAACAAAAGAAAGAACAAGAATCATATGATCCTCTCAATAGATGCAGAAAAAGCATTTGACAAAGTACAGCATCCTTTCTTGATCAAAACTCTTCAGAGTATAGGGATAGAGGGTACATACCTCAATATCATAAAATCCATCTACGAAAAACCTACAGCGAATATCATTCTCAATGGGGAAAAGCTGAGAGCTTTTCCCCTAAGGTCAGGAACGCGGCAGGGATGTCCACTCTCACCACTGCTATTCAACATAGTATTAGAAGTCCTAGCCACAGCAATCAGACAACAAAAAGAAATCAAAAGCATCCAAATCGGCAAAGAGGAAGTCAAACTCTCACTCTTTGTAGATGATATGATACTGTATGTGGAAAACCCAAAAGACTCCACCCCAAAACTGCTAGAACTCATACAGATATTCAGTAAAGTAGCAGGATATAAAATCAATGCACAGAAATCAGTGGCATTCCTATACACCAACAACAAGACAGAAGAGAGACAAATCAAGGAGTCGATCCCATTCACAATTGTACCCAAAACCATAAGATACCTAGGAATAAATCTAACCAAAGAGGCAAAGGATCTGTACTC
>NW_027409339.1:0-1202 GCF_003265705.2 Callorhinus ursinus | reverse complement strand
TTTTATAAATGGAATGGATAAGAAGTTTTAAAAAAAAGGATTTTTTTTAAAAAAGGGGGAGAGAATATGGTCAGGCAGGAGACTAGAACAAAGCCATATACACTAGAGATTTAGGGTATATTTTGATCTGTTAGAAGAAACTATCTCAAAATTTTAAAAAGAGAACTACTCATTTTATATATATATATATGCCAAAAATAAGGGTAACTACTATGAAGGGATAGAATGACTCTAAAAATGAAAAATGTTTTTTAAAAAAGGGATTGATAAGATGTTGGTTGAAAAAGGGAAAAAGAAGAATTCAAAAAAAAGCAGTTAAAAAATATTAACTTTGAAAGACTAAAGAATCATGGTAAAAAAGCCATAAATTCTATGTGCAGTATTCCCCTAGTGCTGGAGTTCTGCAGTTCTCATTGATCGGTAAACTTGGTCTCGGCTTGCTGTTCCTCTGGGGGAGGGGCCTGTTGCTGTGGTTCCCAAATGTCTTTGCCGGAGGTGGAATTGCCCCGCCCTTGCTGGTCCGGGCTAAGTAATCTGCTCGGGTTTGCTCTCGGGAGCTTTTGTTCCCTGCAAGCTCTGGGTACAGCTTTGGAGGATGAGAGTGAAAATGGTGGCCTCCCAGTCTTCACCCGGAGGAGCCGAGAACTTGGGGCCCCGCTCCTCAGTGCGCCCCCAGAGAAAAGCAGTCAGTCACTCCCATCTCCCCGGTCTCCGGCCGCACTCCGTGCTCACCCGGCCTGTGACCGAGCGTTTCTCTCTCAGGCACCCGACTCCGTGTAGAGTCTCCAAACCCAGCCGATCCCTGCAGTGAGCTCTCCCGCCACTCCTCCCAGAGGAGGAAGGGGAGTGTCCCCGGCTCTGCTGCTTGTTGGGTCCCTGCTGGAGGAGCAGTGGCCTGACTGGGCTGCAGATCACAGTTTATGGCAACCCCGAACTGAGAGCCCGCGCCTCGGCTCCATCTCTGCAGCCCGCTTCCCCGCTCTGATCCCTGGGAGCTCTGCCGCACTCAGGCACCCCCGGTCTTTCTGTGACCCCGAGGGTCCTGAGACCACACTGTCCCCCGAGGGTTCCACCCCCCGCTTAGCCACTGGAGCGACGTCCCTCAGCGGTTCCGATTTTGTGCTCCGCGGCTCTAGCACTTGCCAGAAGCGGCCGACGGAGGCCCCCTCCCCCGCCGTCTATCCTCCCGAATATCGCCTCGG
>NW_027409338.1:0-1202 GCF_003265705.2 Callorhinus ursinus | reverse complement strand
TACAGGGCTAAGAGTACACTTACTTACTGTGATGCGCACTGAGGCAGGGACAGGGCCAGGAGGACACTTATTTACTGTGATGAACACCGAGTAAGGTACAGGGCTAGGAGGACACGTAGTTACTGTGATGAGCACCGAGTAAGATACAGGGCTACGAGTACACTTACTTACTGTGATGAGCACCGAGTAAGGTACAGGGTTAGGAGGACACTTACTTTCTGTGATGAGCACCTAGGAAGGTACAGGTTTAGGAGGACACTTACTTACTGTGTTGAGCACCGAGGAAGGTACAGGATTAGGAGGACACTTACTTACTGTGATGAGCACCGAGGAAGGTACAGGGTACAGAGGACACTTACTTACTGTGATGAGCACCGAGGAAGGTACAGGGTTCAGAGGATACTTACTTAGTGTGATGAGCACCGAGGAAGGTACAAGTTTCAGAGAACACTTACTTACTGTGATGAGCACCGAGGAAGGTACAGGTTTCAGAGGACACTTACTTACTGTGATGAGCACCGAGGAAGGTACAAGTTTCAGAGGATACTTACTTACAGTGATGAGTACCGAGCAAGGTACAGGTTTCAGAGGATACTTACTTACTGTGATGAGTACCGAGGAAGGTACAGGGTTCAGAGGACACTTACTTACTCTGATGAGCACCGAGGAAGGGACAGGGTTCAGAGGACACCTACTTACTGTAATGAGCACCGAGGAAGGGACAGGGTAAGAGGACACTTACTTACTCTGATGAGCACCGAGTAAGGGACAAGGCTAAGAGGACACTTACTTACTGTGATGAGCACCGAGGAAGGTACAGAGCTAGGAGGACACTTTCTTACTCTGATGAGCACCGAGTAAGGTACAGGGATAAGAGGACACTTACTTACTGTGATTAGCACCGAGTAAGGTATAGGGCTAGGAGGACACTTACTTACTGTGAGGAGCACCGAGTAAGGTACAGGGCTAAGAGGACACTTACTTACTGTTTTGAACACCGAGGCAGGTACAGGGCCAGGAGGACACTTACTTACTGTGATGAGCACCGAGTAAGGTACAGGGCTAGAGGACACTCAGTTACTGTGATGAGCACGAGTCAGGTACAGGGCTAGGAGGACACTTATTTTCTGTGATGAGCACCGAGGAAGGTACAGCGTTAGGAGGACACTTACTTACTGTGATGAGCACCGAGTAAGGTACAG
>NW_027409337.1:0-1202 GCF_003265705.2 Callorhinus ursinus | reverse complement strand
AATTTCTTTGCTGGTTATGAGTCTGTTCAGGTTTTGTACCTCTTTCTTTTTCAGTCTTGGTAGTTTATAAGTGTCCAGGAATGCATCCATTTCTTCCAGATTGCCTAATCTGTTGGTATATAGTTGCTCATATTATTTTCTTGAAATTATTTGCATTTCCTTGGTATTGGTCGTGATCTCTCCTCTTCATTAATGATTTTATTAATTTGGGTCCGTTCTCTTTTCTTTTGGAGAAGTCTGGCCAGATGTTTATTGATCTTACTCATTCTTTCAAAGAACCAGCTCCTAGTTTCATTGATCTGTTCTATTGTACTTCTGGTTTCTATTTCACTGAATTCTGCTCTCATCTTAATTATTTCTCTTCTGCTGGACTTAGGCTTTATTTGCTGTTCTTTCTCCATCTCCATTAGGTGTAAAGTTAGCTTTTGTTTGGGATTTTTCTAATTTTTTGAGAGACGCTTGTATTATATTGTACTTCCTTCTTAGGACCACCTTTGCTGTATCCCGGGTGTTTTGAACTGATTCGTTTTCATTCTTATTAGTTTCCATGAATTTTTAAAGTTATTTAAAAAATATATATATATATATTTTATCTGACAGAGAGAGACACAGCAAGAGAGGGAACAGAAGCAGGGGGAGTGGGAGACGGAGAAGCAGGCTTCCCACCAAGCAGGGAGCTTGATATGGGGCTCAATCCCAGGACCCTGGGATCGTGACCTGAGCCGAAGGCAGACGCTTAATGACTGAGCCACCCAGACACCGATTTTTAAGTTTTTTTTAACTTCCTGTTTGACCTATTCATTCTTTAGCAGGATACCCTTTTACCTCCAAGTGTTTAAGTTTCATCCAAATTTGTTCTTGTGATCAAGTTCCAGTTTCAAAGCATTCTGGTCTGAAAATATATAGGTAATAATCCCAAAGTTTTGGTACTGGTTGAGACCTGATTTGTGACCCATTATGTGATTTATTCTGGGAAAATTTCCATGTACAGTTGAGAGGAAGGCATATTCTGTTTTAGGATGGAAAGTTCTGAATATATCTGTGAAGTCCTTCTGGTCCAGTGTGACAATCGAAGCTCTTGTTTCTTTTTTATCTTCTGCTTAGATGATCTGTCCATTGTTGTGAGTGGAGTGTTGAGGTCTCCTACTATTAATCTATTATTATCAATGTTTCTTTACTGTGGTTATTAATTGGTTTATATA
>NW_027409336.1:0-1202 GCF_003265705.2 Callorhinus ursinus | reverse complement strand
ACCTCTTGTTCTTTTTGCTGAGGTGATTTCTTTCGTCTTGTCATTTTGTCCAGAGGAGAATAGATGAATGAGAGAACGAAATGCTAACAGGTTTACAACGTCCCCAGCAAATATACTGTATACAAATCAGAAAAGACCTGAAACCAGGGGAAAAGAAAGGGAAAGAAAGAAAAAAGAAAGAGAAAAAAAAAAGGAAAAAAAAAGGATAAAAACAAAAACAGAACAATACAAAAAAAGCAGAATGTGATCAAATATGATCAGGCTAGTGCATAGATCAGTGCCACACACTAGATTTTGGGCGTATTTTGGTCTGTTAGAAAAAAGTGCCTCCTAAAATTTTAAAGGAAGAAAGACATACATGTACAAAATAAGGGTTGATACAATGAAGGGATGGAAGATGACTGTAAAGATGAAAATTATAAAAGATTTTATAAAAGGACTTGGTAAGATAAGTTGTTTGAAAAAAGAAGTTTTAAGAGAAAAAAAAAAAAGGAAAAAGGGAGAGAATGTGATCAGGCAGGAGACTAGAACAAAGCCATACACTAGTGATTTAGGGTATATTTTGATCTGTTAGAAGAAACTGTACCCCAAAATTTTAAAGAGAGAACAACTTATATATATATGCCAAAAATAAGGGTAACTACTATGAAGGAATAAAATATGAGTCTAAAAATGAAAAATAAAAATTTTTTTTTTTTAAAAGGGATTGATAAGATGTTGGTTGAAAAAGGGAAAAAGAAAAATAAAAAAAAACAGTCAACAAAAATTAACTTCGATGAAATAATGGATCATGGTAAAAAAAAAAAAAAAAAAAAAGCCATGAATCTATGTGCAGTATTCCCCTAGCGCTGGAGTTCTCCCGTTCTCCTTGATCGATCAACTTGGTCTTGGCTTGCTGGCTGTTTGTGCTGATCTTCTGGGGGAGGGGCCTGTTGCTGTGGTTTCCAAATGTCTTTGCCGGAGGCGGAATTGCCCCGCCCTTGTCGGTCCGGGCTAAGGAAGCTGCTCCGGTTTGTTCTCAGGAGCTTTTGTTCCCTGCAAGCTCTCCGTACAGCTTTGGAGGACCAGGGCAGAAATGGTCGCCTCCCAATCTCCACCCGGAGGAGCTGAGAACTTGGGGCCCCGCTCCTCAGTGTGTCCCCAGAGAAAAGCAGTCACTCCCGTGTCCCCGGTCTCCGGCCGCACTCCGTGCTCACCCGGCC
>NW_027409335.1:0-1202 GCF_003265705.2 Callorhinus ursinus | reverse complement strand
AAGCCACCTCGATATCTGATGGTATACCCACCTTTGTATCTATGTGTGGACGGGCAGGCAAGGGGCCAGGATTCCGATGCTGGAAACAAGTCCGTGGGGAATGGAACTTAGAGCCAACAACAAATGTCTTCCCGTGGGAATCCTGTTGGCGGTATGTGTTGAAGGCTCAGGAAGCAGCCATATCCTTCCCACAGTGGAAGAAATCTGTGCCTCAAGCACGTCTCAGCAACACAGAGGATTCTTCAATCCTATACCCTGCTAGCCTCTGTGTTGGAGTCTCAGGAAAGGGCAGGATCGGCCGCTCGGGCAAATAATTCAATGGAGAGCGCAACTTTCAGCGACAACGTGGTTCTTCAAGTGTGTAGCCTTCTAGCTTGTATGTGTTGCAGTGTCAGGAGAATGTCATCTCCTTCTTTCGTAGAAACAAGACTGTGGAAATTGGCAAGTTCCAGGAACATCGGGATTTCAGAAGAGAAAGCGATTTCCATTCTAGCTATGGAAACAAAGCAAGGTGCCCAGTCCTTGTCTGGGAGATCCAGGTCCGTGGAGAGTACAGCTTTCGAGCCACAACAAGTTTCTTTCAAAAGGAAGCATTCTATCCCAGGAGTTGGCAAGCTTCGGCGGGGATCCATATCCTTGCCTCTGAGAAACAAGTCTATGGAGAATGCCACTTCCCAGTAACATCTAGTTTCTGGAGATCCAACAATGTGGGCACGGAATTCGAAGGCGAGACTAAGGGGCCTGTCCCTGTCAGGGAGAACCCAGTCCGTGGAGACGGCCACTTTCATGAGCCACTCGTTCCCTCAAGCCAGAAGCTTCCTAGCCTATATTGGTGAGAGGTACCAGGATTAAGCCATAACCTCTTCTCTGTGAAACAAGAGTGTGGGGAATGCCACTTTCCACTAACACCTTCTTTCCAGAAGACAATTGCGATTTCCCATTCAAGCGTGGAGGGCTAGGATAGGGGTCATGGCCTCATGCTGAGAAAAGGGGCTGGGGACATGCACCATTCAGAGAACCACAAGTCTCTCCAACGAGAAGCATTCTATCATGTATGCATTGATGCCTCCCATATATGCCCCATCCTTCCCACTCTGAGTAGAGTCTCTGGGCAATGCAACTTTCCCCTAAGAGGAAGTTCTCTCCAGCGAGAATCTTTGGAGCACGTCTGTCTAGAGGAACGGGCAAAGTGCCATGCCCTT
>NW_027409334.1:0-1202 GCF_003265705.2 Callorhinus ursinus | reverse complement strand
GTCCTGCCCAACATCCAGGCCGTGCTGCTGCCCAAGAAGACCGAGAGCCATCACAAGGCCAAGGGCAAATAAGGTCTCAATTCAGACACCAGTCTTTAGGAACCAAAGGCTCTTTTCAGAGCCACCCACCACTTCTGAAAAAGAACTTAACACTCTTGGATGTAAACACGAAATAATGGTCTCCTTTTTGACGTGGCCAATTCCGGTAAAGGCCATGCAATGCATATTTTGCTCAATTATAAAACCATTAAACCACCTTTATTGTCTCCTCCCCACGAACATACATCTGGTTAGTTAAGTAAATTTTTGTTCCAGCAAACACTAATTAAATCCGTTTTGTGTTGTTCCTGGGTTTTTATCAGTAGTACAACCTGATGGTTCATTGGTCAAGGAAAAGCTTCCTAACACTTCGGAGCTACTCCTAGAAAAAAGCTCTTAATTACCGGTCATTAAATCTTAGCACTAAACGCGTGCTGATTAAATTTAGCACGATTTACATATTAAGTACCCCAATCAGCCACTTGATTGCATGAGTAAGTTAATGATGTCAGATACCGTTGCTCGCTGGTATTGAGAAGTCTAACACGTATCAAGCTCCCCTCCCCCGCGCCACGCGGGGTAAAGTCAAGTTCTGGTGTTCCAGGCGGCCGCTGTGCCCTTCTTACTTGAAAACTGACTTTGTTCTGGGTCTCGGCACAGTCAGCAGAAGCAGATCTTAGTGATGTAGTTATGAAACGCAACTTTTCTTAGACTAACCAACAGATTATTCTGATATTTTTCCCCATACTATATGAAAAGGGGGAAAGGGCTGAAATGAAAATGCATTTTTTTAAGGACACTTTGGGCTCTGACTTCCACAGATTCTAGGTCCCATTCCTTTTCACTGGTGGAATCTTAACGTTTTGGTTGAAAACAGTAAACTTAGGATGGCGTATAGCCATAATTTTTTCCTGTAAAAATAGGAAACAAAAATAAAACCAAGCATGGAAAACAAAACCGTTTCGGAGATCTTAGGACTCAAATGAGGATTGGATTGAAAACCAATCAGGTTACTCCTGCGACAGCTCTGACCAATCAGGATGGGCTCATGAGTATAAAGTCTGGTCCCGACACCAACTCGGCAGTTGCTAGTTTTCGCAGCACAAGTGTCTGGTCATGGCTCGCACGAAGCAGACGGCCCGCAAGTCGACCGGCGGCAAGGC
>NW_027409333.1:0-1202 GCF_003265705.2 Callorhinus ursinus | reverse complement strand
CAAACACATGAAAAGATGCTCCACATCACTCATCATCAGGGAAATGCAAATCAAAGCCACAATGAAATATCATGTCACACCTGTCAGAAGGTCTATTATCAGGAAGACAAGAGATAAAAATGCCTGGCAAGGGTCTGGAGCAGAGGGAACTCTTTCACACTGCTGGTGTGCATGTACATTGATTCAACCACAATGGAAAACAATAGGAAGGCTTCTCAAAAATTAAAAATAGACCCAACAATGATCCAGTGTGATTCCATTTCTGGGTATACACACAAAGGAAATAAAAACAGAATTTTGAAGAGAGATATGCACTCCTATGTTATTGCAGCATTGTTCACAATAGCCAATAATTGCCCATCAACAAATGAATGGATAAAAACAAATAAAATGGAATATTATACAGCATGAAAAAAGAGGACATCCTGCCATTTGCAACAACATGGTGGACCTTGTGGAAATGATGCTCAGTGGAATAAGTCAGACAGAGAAAGACAAAAACTATAGGACATCACTTACACGTGTAATCTAAAAAAGCCCAACTTGCAAAAACAGAGAGCAAAATAGTGGTTACCAGGGGTTGAGAAGTGGAGGGGACAGGGCAGGTGTTGCCTAAGGGTACAAATTTATAATGAATAGTGAGCACAGACAACAATATTGTATTATAATCAACAAACTTGCTAGGAACCTAGAACTTAATTATTCTAATGACTAAAAAGACAGAATAATTTTGTAATATGATAGAGGTGCTAATTGTTGCAATCCTATTATGATATATAATGTAGTAAGATACATAAATGTATCAACATGGACTCCTTAAATTTACACAATGTTATATGTCAAATAGATTTCAATTAAAAAATGGATCAGGGTCAAGATCTGGGTAAGTCTATAGGGTGAATATCAAAGCAAGGCTGTGCATCAGGTCACATTCGAGGACAGGATAAGGGCCTGTGTCAGTTAAGGATTTGAATAAGGTTCAGGGTCGAGATCAGGGTTAAGGGAAGTTTCACAATCAGTATGTGGCTGGATCAGGATCGTGAGGATCAGGAACATGATCAAGTCCAGCAGAGGTTCAGTTAGATTACTGTTAGTGGAAGGGTCAAGGTCAGTGTTAGGGCGAGAATCAAAAGAGGGTGAGGGTCAAATTCACATGAAGTCCTGGGTCAGGGTCAGTGTCAGAGTGAAGGTCAGAAGGATCA
>NW_027409332.1:0-1202 GCF_003265705.2 Callorhinus ursinus | reverse complement strand
CGATGCCCAGCTGTCTTGCAGGGAAACCTCCACCTCCAAAGAGGCCCGCACCCAAGGCAGAGACCTTCTGTAGTGCAGATGGCTGGAGTAGCCCAGTGTCTGTCCCTCAGCTGTTGGACACGCAAGGCCAAGGGGGCTTGTGGTTGTATCAGACCTTGCTTCAAATAAGCCCTCCATGGCTGCTGCCGTCGGTCCCCGATGCCTAGCAGGGCCGGTGGGAGGGCTGAGGAGCCGCTTGGCTTGGAAGCTCTGCTGTGTCCTGGCTGCTGGGGCTCTCGGAGATCAGTCCTTCACCCAGTTCTGCCACAGGGGAAAAGATGAAAGGAAGTCGTCATGTGGATTAGTCGTGTCTTTATTTTTGTTCATTTGTATACGCACTTCAGATGTTACTTTGTGAATGTACTTTTTTTTTCCTTAGGCAAATGTTGAGTGTCACTTCCCACCACCAACTTAATCAAAATAGAGTAATAGTCTTAACCAGGGTCATGTAGAGACAGCATTCCCAAGCAAGCATAAAACCGACATTGATTTCTTTGCCTGGGAATAAAAAAATAAGTGTCTGTGAGTCATCTTTGGATTTGCATTAGAAACTGGAATGCAAATGAATGCCACCCTGTCTGCATAACCTACAGATTTCAAAAATATGTTTTGATTTGATGCATTTTAAGCCAAATATGCAAAGTTTACTAAAATCCTCAAATTTTCCAGTGAGGTATTCAAAGTTTGAGTTTTTGCTTGTGTTGATGACTCATTTTCTCTTTTGTTTTCTGTTTTTGTTCTTGATTTACCTTAACCTACCTGCTGACTCACGCCATCCAACCAACAGACAACGCGAAAACCATGTCTCCATCTGTATGTTGCGCACCTGCTGCTCAAACATCCCAATTTGTAAATAATACACAAATATCCATCCATGAAAATGTCACATATAGGAAATGGTTGGTTTCATGACTTTGAACAGTTCCTAAAACTCCTTGCTTTGCTTGCTCTCCTCCTGTTCTTCCTTCCATTTCCTGTGACCCCTCACCACTGCCTTCCTGAGCAGTGTGGTCAAAGACTGGCAGTACAACCATCCCCTCTGGCCTCTTTTTCTCAGCTCCTAGGGTCCAGCAGGGGCTTCTGAAGGCCCTCCCAGGAGCCACTGGATTCAGGAGCTGGCCTTGGTTCTAGAGAGGAAGTATAGGGTCTTCTGAGTGAAGCGG
>NW_027409331.1:0-1203 GCF_003265705.2 Callorhinus ursinus | reverse complement strand
TGTCTCTGAGACTCGTAAGTTTTACTATTAGATGTCGGGGGGTTGACTTATTTTTATTGATTTCGAGGGGGTTCTCTGTGCCTCTTGGATTTTGATGCCTGTTTCCTTCCTCAAATTAAGGAAGTTCTCTGTTATAATTTGCTCCAATATAACCTCTGCCCCCTCTCTCTTTCTTCTTCTTCTGGGGCCCCAATTATTCTAATATTGTTTCATCCTATGGTATCACTTATCTCTCGAATTCTGCCCTCGTGATCCAGTAGTTGTTTCTCTCTCTTTTTCTCAGTCTCTTTATTTTCCATCATTTGGTCTTCTATATCACTAATTCTCTCTTCTGCCTCATTTATCGTAGCAGTTAGAGCCTCCCTTTTTGATTGCACCTCATTAATAGCCTTTTTTATTTCAACTTTGTTAGATTTTAGTTCTTTTATTTGTCCAGAAAGGGTTTCTCTAATATCTTCCATGCTTTTTTCAAGACCAGCTAATATCTTTATAATCATCATTCTGAACTCTAGTACCAAAATCTTACTAATGTCCATATTGATTAGGTCCCTGGCAGTTGGTACTGCGTCTTGTTCTTTTTTTTGAGGTGATTTTTTTCCATCTTGTCATTTTGTCCAGAGGAGAATAGATGAATAAGAGAACAAAATGCTAACAGGGTAACAACGACCCCAGAAAAATATACACCAAACATATCAGAAGAGACCTGCAACTGGGGAAAAAGAAAGGGAAAGAAAGAAAAAAGAAAAAAAAGAAAAAGATAAAAAAAAAGAATATGATCAAATATGATCAGGTTGGTGAATAAATCAGTGCCACACACTAAATTTTGGGCATATTTTGGTCTGTTAGAAGAAAGTGCCTCCGAAAATTTTAAGGAAAGAAAAGCTTATATATGTACAAAAATAAGGGTAAATACGATGAAGGGATGGAATATGACTGTAAAGATGAAAATTATAAAAGATTTTATAAAAGGACTTGATAAGATAAGAAGTTGGTTGAAAAAAGAAAGAAGAGAAATTTAAAAAAAAAGGGAGAGAATGTGATCAGGCAGAAGACTGGAACAAAGTCATACACTAGAGATTTAGGATATATTTTGGTCTTTTAGAAGAAACTGTATCCCATAATTTTAAAGAGAGAACAACTTATATATATATATATATACATATGTATATATATATATATATATATATATATATATATATATAT
>NW_027409330.1:0-1203 GCF_003265705.2 Callorhinus ursinus | reverse complement strand
TACGGTATTGGACCTGGAGTTCAGAAACATGATTTTAAAGATACTATTTGGACTTGAAAAAAGCATGGAAGTTATTAAAGAAACTCTTTCTGGAGAAATAAAAGAACTAAAATTTAACCAAGTTGAACAAAAAGGCTATGAATGAGGTGCAATAAAAAATGGGGGCACTAACTGCTAGGATAAATGAGGCAAAAGAAAGAATCAGTGATATAGAAGACCAAATGTTGTAATATAAAGACGCTGAGAAAAAGAGAGATAAACAACTACTGGATCACGAGGGCAGAATTCGAGAGAAAAGCGATACCATAAGATGAAACAACATTAGAATAAATGGAATCCCAGAAGAAGAAGAAAGAGAGAGAGGTGCAGAAGATATAGTGGAGCAAATTATAGCAGAGAACTTCCCTAATTTGCAGAAGCAAACAGGCACGAATTCCAGGAGGCACAGGGAAACCCTCTCAAAATCAATAAAAATAGGTCACCACCCGACAACTAATAGTAAAACTTATGAATCTCAGAGACAAAGAGATATTCCTGAAAGCAGCTCAGGAGAAGACATCTGTATAATACAATGGTAGAAATAATAGATTGGCAACAGACCTATCTATAGGGACCTGGCAGTCCAGAAAAGATGGGAATGATATATTCAGGGCACTAAACAAGAAAAATATGCAACGAAGAATACTATATCCAGCTAGGCTGTCGTTGAATATAGAAGGAGAGATAAAAAGCTTGCAGGACAACAAGAGCCAAACTGTGGAAAGAGCCAAGATGTCCATCAACAGATGAATGGATAAAGAAGATGTGTATAAATAAAATCTTAGAAAAAAAAACCACAAATAATAAATAAAATCTTTAAAAAAAAAATAAGGGGCGCCTTGGTGGCTCAGTTGTTAAGTGTCTAACTTCGTCTCAGGTCATGACCCCAGAGTCCTGGGATCGAGCCCTGCATCGGGCTCCCTGCTCCGCGGGAAACCTGCTTCTCCCTCTCCCAAGCCCCCTGCTCGTGTTTCCTCTCTCACTGTCTCTCTCTGTCAAATAAATAAATAAAATCTTAAAAAAAAGAAGATGTGGTATATATACACAATGGAATATTATGCAGCCATTAACAGGCATGAGATCTTGCCATTTGCAATGATGTGGATGGAACTGGTGTGTGTTATGCTGAGTGAAATAAGTCAATCAGAGAAAGACATGTATCAT
>NW_027409329.1:0-1203 GCF_003265705.2 Callorhinus ursinus | reverse complement strand
TTCCCTCACCACAGCTGACTGCTCTGTGGCCCCAAAGTCCACTGGGCACCGCAACCACACCCACCCTGGGCGGCAGGCCTTAGGGTACAATGCCAGGTGGGTAGGACACCTGGGGACGCACAGGTCATTGAATACCCCACACCCAGCTGGCCTGGAATGCAGACTCCCTCTCAGGGTCCAGCTAAGTGCAGGGCTGGGCCAGTGGACTTGGAGGCATCAGTGGGGGTCGACTCAGGACAGGGAGATCTGTCCAACCCATTCCCTTCTCCTCTCCTCCTTCTGCCTTGTCTTCCTGGCAGGACCCAGGGCAGAGGCCCAGCCTGTCCGTGGCTGCAGGCCTGGCTGGAGTCAGAGGGGCGGGATGAAGGCCGGGGAGGAGGGGTCCACCAGCAGGATGCCCGAGTGTGAAGGGGATCGTTATGGTAATGAGGGACCCCATGGGCATTCAGGGATTTTAGTCCTCTTTATACATGACCAGTGGCCCCAGGACTCGGCCCCTGCCCCATCCTTCACTCTCCACAAGGCCCTGCATCTTCCTCAGCCCAGTCCTTGTCCAAAGCCAGTCCTCCCTCCGGCCCCAGGAAATACAGGGGCTCCGGGGGCTGCAAAATCATTACAAGCTGGAACCGAGCCATCCCTATGGGGCCTGGTTCCGGGTCCTGCAGCCCCACAGTGAGGAGAGGTGAGGTCAGGCAGGACCGGGGAGAGGGCAGAGTGGACTCTCCCTGGGGACAATGGCTTCCTGGTCAGTGCAGACCCTGTTGTTTGCTGGCCCCTAAGGCACCCAGATTCCAGCTCCCAGGCAGGCTCCGGGAGGGAGACCAGAGTGTGACTCCTGCTACCTCAGATGTGTCACTCTGTCCTGTAGCTACAGCTTGTCCCACCAGCTGGACTCCTCCTCCTAGTCAGCCAGCTCACCTTCAGCGCCAAGAACAGGCCATTATAAAGGTCAGGGGCCAGTGCATGGCTATTCAGGCAGGGGAGGGCTCACTTTCAACTCAGGGAGACTCTGCCTAGTCTAGCAGGGTCTCTGGAGGGCTGGCTTTCCAGCTTCTCTGCTGACCAGCTCTGGGACTGGAGATATTTACCTCCCCTCTCTGGGCCTCGCTCTCCTCCTCTGTGTAATGGGGTGATGCTAAATGATCCCTCCCATGGAAGGAACATGCGGAGTCCTGGTGATCGACGTAAGCTGGGCACAGAGCC
>NW_027409328.1:0-1203 GCF_003265705.2 Callorhinus ursinus | reverse complement strand
CTGGCCCTGGGCTTTTGTTTGTTGGGAGATTTTTGATGACTGCTTCAATTTCCTTAGTGGTTATAGGTCTGTTCAGGTTTTCTATTTCACCCTGGTTCAATTTTGGTAGTTGATACATCTCTAGGAATGCATCCATTTCTTCCAGGTTATCTAATTTGCTGGCATAGAGTTGCTCATAATATGTTCTTAGAATTGTTTGTTTTTCTTTGGTGTTGGCTGTGATCTCTCCTCTTTCATTCATGATTTTGTTGTTTTGGGTCATTTCTCTTTTCTTTTTGATAAGTGTGGCCAGGGGTTTATCAATCTTGTTAATTCTTTCAAAGAACCAGCTCCTAGTTTCGTCGATCTGTTCTACTGTTCTTTGGTTTCTATTTCATCGATTTCTGCTCTGATCTTTATTATTTCTCTTCTCCTGCTGGGTTTAGGCTTTATTTGCTGTTCTTTCTCCAGCTCCTTTAGGTGTAGAGTTAGGTTGTGTATTTGAGACCTTTCTTTTTTCTTGAAAAAGGCTTGTATTGCTATATACTTTCCTCTTAGGACTGCCTTTGCTGCATTCCAAAGATTTTGAACAGTTGTGTTTTCATTTTCATTGGTTTCCATGAATTTTTTTAATTCTTCTTTAATTTCCTGGTTGACCCATTCATTCTCTAGTAGGATGCTCTTTAGCCTCCATGTAGTTGAGTTCTTTCTGACTTTCCTCTTGTGATTGAGTTCTAGTTTCAAAGCATTGTGGTCTGAAAATATGCAGGGAATAATCCCAATCTTTTGGTAGTGATTGAGACCTGATTTGTGACCTAGGATGTGATCTATTCTGGAGAATGTTCCATGGGCACTAGAGAAGAATGTGTATTCCGTTGCTTTGGGATGGAATGTTCTGAATATATCTGTGAAGTCCACTTGGTCCAGTATGTCATTTAAAGTCTTTATTTCCTTGTTGATCTTTTGCTTAGATGATCTGTCCATTTCAGTCAGGGGGGTGTTAAAGTCCCCCACTATTATTGTATTGTCAATGTGCTTCTTTGCTTTTGTTATTAATTGCCTTATATAATTGGCTGCTCCCATGTTAGGGACATAGATGTTTACAATTGTTAGATCTTCTTGTTGGATAGACCCTTAAAGTATGATATACTGTCCTTCCTCATCTCTTATTACAGTCTGTTTTAAAATCTAATTTGTCTGATATAAGGATTGCCACCCCAGCTT
>NW_027409327.1:0-1203 GCF_003265705.2 Callorhinus ursinus | reverse complement strand
GTTTAATAATTGCCTTCAGGAAGATCCTTCTTTTTTGGATGTTAAATTTTAACTAGAAGAGTTATCTGTGTAACAGTTTTAAAACAATAATTGCTAGCTCTGTTTTTGTTTCCAGTGCTCTTAGGGGCTCATGTTCAATTCCTAAATTAATAATCTCCTGTGGGAACTTTCATTCTTTTTGTAAATTTAGGTAGCTATATGCTGCTAATATTCTCTTGCATACATTTAGTCCATGAAAAAGTAATTATAATTTTCTGTTGGTAAATCTAGCTTTTTATATTAGGATTAAATACTTGGCTAAAAGTATACAAAAGTCACCAAATCATTTTCTTTAAAAAAATTAAAATTTTTTTAATGTATTTGTAAGAGAGAGAGAAAGAGAGCAAGAGTGAGCACACAAGCAGGAGGGAGGGGCAGAGGGAGAGGTAGAAGCTCAGTGGGGAGCCTGATGCAGGGCTAGATCCCAGGACCTGGAGATTATGACCTGAGCCAAGGCAGACACTTAACCGACTGAGCCACCCAGGCACCCCCAAATCCTTTTATTTTCAAACAAAATTAACCAGGTTATTGCTATTTTTGAGTGATATATATAATGACAGATGAGTATTTTTGAATTTTCTCCAGATTTATTGAGGTATAATTGACAGATAACTGTGTAAGTCTAAGGTATACGTATATTAATTTAATACACTTTTATATTGTAAAATGGTAAGAGTGTTAATAACTCCATCATCTCACATAATTATCATTTCTCTTTTAGCAACTCTCTTAGCAACTTTCAAATATATAATACAGTATTGTTAACTGTAATCACCATTCCGTACATTAGACCCTCAGAACTTACTAATCTTGTAACAGGAAGTTTGTATCCTTTGGCCAGTATCTACCCATTTCCCACAGCCTCCTACCCCTGGCAAGCAGCAGGGTGTAAATTTGTTGTTGTTTTTTTAAGATTCTACATGTAAGTCAGATCATACAGTATTTGTCTTTTTGTGTGACTTATTTCATTTAGCATAATTCCCTCAAGGTTCATTTCTGTTGTCGCAAATGGCAGGTTTCCCTCTTTTTTGTGGCTAAAATATTCCGTTGTAAATATATACCACATTTTTTAAACCCATGGATCCACTGATGGACACTTAGGTTGCTTCCCTGTCTTGGCTATTGTAAATAATGCTGCAGTAAACAGGGGTGCAGATACCACTT
>NW_027409326.1:0-1203 GCF_003265705.2 Callorhinus ursinus | reverse complement strand
TCCTTTTGATGGCTGCATAATATTCCATTGTGTATATATACCACCTCTTCTTTATCCATTCATCTGTCGATGGACATCTTGGCTCTTTCCACAGTTTGGCTATTGTGGACATTGCTGCTATAAACATTGGGGTGCACGTACCCCTTCGGATCCCTACATTTGTATCTTTGTGGTAAATACCCAGTAGTTCTCTGTAGAGTTTTGTACACCTTTTGTTTGATTTATTTTTAGGTAGTTAGATTTTGTTGATGCTGTTTCATTTGTTACCTTCTTAAAATTTCATTTTCTATTTCTTGCCATATAAAAATATAGTTGCAGTGAAGCCTTTTATTCCCAAATTGGTTTCCCATTAAAAATATTAAATGCATACTTTGCATTTTAATTACAGATCCCAGTCAGATGTTGAGCACTGTCGTCTCAAGAATTTACCCTGTCTTGGGGCGCCTGGGGGGCTCAGTCAGTCAAGCGACCGTCTCTTGATTTTGGCTCAGGTCATGATCTCAGGTTGTCCCGTTTAACATTCTCTCTCTCTGCCCCACCCCTCTAAGAAAAAGTATTTACCCTGTTTGGCCAGCTGATAGTTTTTTAAATGAGAAACTTGGTGACTTGTAGCACAAGACCTCACTGCTGTTGGTCAGGTGCTGAGGCCGCCTCAGGGCCCTGGGGAAGCTATTTCCTGTCTGTGTGAGGGAGGCCGATGGTGGGTCCCTGATGTGTCAGTGCAGAGGCTCACAGAAACACTGGAAAAGCACAGTGACTTGTCGGTTTGGGCTGCTGATGTGCAAGACCATAGTGCAGGATGACCCTGAACACGTCGGTCCCGCCCTTTTTATTCCAACTCCGTACACTCCCGTGTGTGTTCGGAGCAATGGGGTGTCGCTTTGAAGATGCTTGCCAAAGTCCAGATCTTAGTTTTCACTCATGGAATCGGCCAGGCCAGAGCCAGCTCCTTAGTAGTTGTGGGCGCAGCCTGCCCCTGACCGTCCTGACCGGTCCTGAATCACTCTTCTGCCCCTACCCCACTCACGAGCTCCGTGTGGACAGGCTGTGAAATTCACTTCTGTCTTCTTCCTCCGCTGTTGAGATGGTGATGTGTGTGACCAGTGGCTGAGGGGCCAGGAGCCGACTGACCTCCTGTTGGAGAAAGCTGTTCCAATGATTGGATTTCAAAAGGGGGAAAGATCTGCAGCCTCCAAGTCAGCT
>NW_027409325.1:1088-1203 GCF_003265705.2 Callorhinus ursinus | reverse complement strand
TCACAGTGAAAAAGGGAATGAGGGACTGATGCAGGTCACGACGTGGACGGCCACTGAAAACAGCCCCAGTTACAAGCCACGACCGTCCACCCAGACTGGAACCGTCGCGCTCTTT
>NW_027409325.1:0-988 GCF_003265705.2 Callorhinus ursinus | reverse complement strand
AGGGGCCGAGGGGAAGGGGGATGGGGAGCTGGTGTCTCCCGCATACAGAGCCGCCCTCGGCGAGAAGGAAGAAGTTCTGGAGAACGACGTGCCACCGTGGGAACTCACCTAAGGCTCGAGAACTGTGCACCTGACACGTTTTGAGGGGTAACTGTGACTATGTTTAGTCACAGTGAAAAAGGGAATGAGGGACTGATGCAGGTCACGACGTGGACGGCCACTGAAAACAGCCCCCGTTACAAGCCACGACCGTCCACCTAGACTGGAACCATCGTGCTCTTTACATCCACCAAGGTCACCCAAATAAGGCAGCGTGTCGGGAGCAGTTCCAGAAAGA
This sequence comes from Callorhinus ursinus, assembly GCF_003265705.2. NCBI lineage: Eukaryota > Metazoa > Chordata > Mammalia > Carnivora > Otariidae > Callorhinus > Callorhinus ursinus. Next base: position 651 of record NW_027409325.1, on the reverse strand, counting down.
AGAACTGGATCCTAACGGAAAGGACGCTTCAGACCGCGGGGCAGGTGGTGACAGGGGAAGTGGGCCCGTGGCCTGGGTTATAACGTGGGCACCGGGATGACGTCCTCACTTAGGGTTCTGTGGTGGTTCCGTGGGACAGTGTCCCCGTCGGGGGTAAAACGCCCTGAAGCACACCGCGGGCGGTGAGGAGACGCCGGCTGGGGTCTGAGTGTGGAGAGGGAGGGTCTGCGCTGCGGTGACGGGTTTCCCGCAGAGTCGGTTCCTCTTCAAACAACCACGTCAGCGGGGCCCTGAGAAGCCCAGAGGCCGACCTTCATGACGGAAGCGGAGCCCCACCCGGATCCCGAGGGTGCGGCCGCGGGGAGGACACGCAGGGCCGAGGCCCGGGGAGCACGAGCCCTGCGGCGGGTGTCCGCTGCCTGACCTCAGCCTGGTTGAGGAGCCCCGGAACCGAATCCGAGGGGCGCGTAAACACAGACCCCGGGACCACCAAGCGGATCCGAGCCCAGGAAGGGGAGACCCGACAGCCCCGCGCACAGCACCGCGCGGGACCCCGCGTCACCGCGCACAAAGCCCTGGCGTCTACACAGCGCGCCCCTCCTCCGCGGGGTCCTGTGAGCTCGCACCCCCTCCGCAGTCCCCGCTCAGGCG
>NW_027409324.1:0-1203 GCF_003265705.2 Callorhinus ursinus | reverse complement strand
AGAAATTCAGTGGATGACTGCAGCTTTCAAGACTGAAATTATATCAAAATTTGCCAAAATTATGTAAAAATAAAATTCCTCCCTTCTGCAGCTCTTACCAGTGGGGAGACCTCACTAACAGGGATTCTAAGTGTGCTTTTGCACACCCAGCACAGCACATCAAGTGCTCCGAGACACGCAGGAACCCCAGCAGTCTAAGAACCTCTCAATCAGGGGCGCCTGGGCGGCTCAGTCGTTAAGCGTCTGCCTTCGGCTCAGGTCATGGTCCCAGGGTCCTGGGATGGAGCCCCACATCGGGCTCCCTGCTCAGCGGGAAGCCTGCTTCTCCCTCTCCCACTCCCCCTGCTTATGTTCCTTCACTTGCTGCGTCGCTCTCTGTCAAATAAATAAATAAAATCTTAAAAAAAAAAAAAAAGAACCCCTCAATCCGTAAGCAATGGGGTGTATGCATGCCTATTCCTGCCGAGAGGGTCACTAGCTTTCAAAGGAAGAGCACTGAACTACAGTGTCCACAAAAACAGAATCACAGCATCACACAGGACAGAGACTGTGGACTCTGAGCAGAGAAGAAGCCCTCCAGCCCTCTCCACCCGATTTGATTCGGCGAGCCCGGGCTGCAAGGCCAGCTACGCCGTGAGACTGCAGCACACACGTTCGCAGTGGTCACCATCTCCGGCCAGTGGGGGCCCAGGCCCTACTGGTCATTAAAAACTTGGAACCACCACCCACCATACAAGATGCCCAAGGAAAAGAGCAAAGGGCTTCCTCTCTCTACGGGGAAGTCCACACAGCTCAGCAGAGGTTTGGTGTGTGACAAGTGCATGGACACGGAGCAGGACTCTGCTGTCCCAGCAGACTCAGCCGGCCGCAGGGTCCGCACACAGTCCAGCTCCCAAGTCCGCTCCCTGAGGTTCTCCTGTCGTGCCTTGGACAGAACCGGAAAGGGCCAATGTGTCATCAGCGACCCTGTACTCCATGTCTTCAGGCAGAGGCAAACAGCAGATTCTTCTCTAACTCCTGAGGCCTGCCCCAAAGACCCCAGATCTCCAACAACCCCCCCACCCCCCAGCACAGCATGTTGTAAGACAAGCGCTTCTGTGTAAAGGACCACAGGTTGCCGTGGCAGCCTTCCCGACGGGGCACCTGCAGCCACCGGCAGCAGAGGGGGGCCGGGGGAGCCCGCCTGCACGCGAGGCCACACGA
>NW_027409323.1:0-1203 GCF_003265705.2 Callorhinus ursinus | reverse complement strand
AATACCTAGGAATAAACTTAACCAAGGAGGTGAAAGACCTGTACACTGAAAACTATAAGACACGGATGATACAAACAGAAGACACAAATACATGGAAAACTATTCGGTGCTCACAGAATGGAAGAATAATAAGCATTAAAATGTCCACACTACCAAAAACATACAAACTCAATGCAATCTCAATCAAAAGTCCAATGGCATTTTCCACAGAAAAAGAACAACCAAGCCTACAACTTGGAGAGAACCACAGAAGACCCAGAACAGTCAAAGCAATCTTAAGAAAGAACAACAAAGCTGGAGCATCACCTTCCTGACGGCAAACTATGTTACAGAGCTCCATCGTCATCAAAACAGACACAGAGATCAGTGGAACAGAACAGAGAGCCCAGAAAGGAACCCACACGTATACGTTCAGTTAGTTCACAACAAAGGAGCCAAGAATATACAACGGGGACGGACGGTCTCTTCAATAAATGGTGCTGGGAAAACAGGACGGCCGCGTGCAAAAGAATGAAACTGCACCACTATCCTGCACGATACGCAAAAGTTAACTCAAAATGGATTAAAGACTTGACCCTAACACCTGAAACCATAAGACTCCTAGAAGAAAACCCAGGCTCAGGTGAGCTCCTTAACATAGGTCGTGGCGATGATTTTTTTGAATATGGTACCAAAAGCAACAAAAGCAAAAACAGACAAGTGGACCACCTCCAACTCCAGAACCACAGCACAGCAAAGGGGCCCACGAATGTGAGGAAGACAACCTTGTAAAGGGAGAAAATCACTGCACATCGTGGATCTGACGAGGAGCTAACACCCAACACAGACAAAGAACTCCTCCAACTCAGGAGCAAAAAATAAACAATGCGACTGAAAAACGGGCAGAAGATCTGCACAGACGTTTTCCAAAGAAGACACACCGAGGGCCAACAGACACATGAAAAGGTGCTCAACGTCACTCATCATTGGGGAAATGCATCTCAAACCCACGTGAGCTATCACCTCACACCTGTCAGAACGGCTAGTATCAAGAAGGCAAGAAGGAACAAGTGCTGGCCGGGATGCTGTGAAGAGGGAAACCCTGTGCACTGCTGGTGGGAAGTAAAATGGTACAGCTGCTGTGGAAAACAGTATGGAGGTTACTTGAAAAATTAAAAACAGAACTACCATATGACCCAGCAATTCCACATCTGGGTATTTATG
>NW_027409322.1:0-1203 GCF_003265705.2 Callorhinus ursinus | reverse complement strand
TGCTTGGGCTTTAGCCTCATCAGTTTATCACTGGGAAGCTTGCAGCATCCTCGGGGCTGGGTGGGCACGCTCCATGGACGTCTGTGAGTGAACAGTGATGGATGGAGGAAGGAAGGGGGAAGGGAGGGAGGCAGGCGGGCAGGAAGGAAGGGAGGGAGGGAGGGAGGGAGGTGGGCAGGAGGAGGGCAGGCGGGCGCCCTGCGGCTCGGTGCGGGCTCCCCGCAGAGTCGTCAGCCGGTTGGGAGGACCGCACCTTGCAGCTCTGGGCACAGACTAAGGGGCTCTGAGAAGCCTCGTCACTTCTCCCTGACGCACATCTCCTCCGCAGGATGGTTTACGCCAAGGCCCAGGTCCTCAAGCCCACGTGAGTGCGCAAGTCCCTGACGCGGCCCGTGGCGGCTCCCTGTCCCCGAGGCCTAGGCTTTCTCTCGCTCCCGTCCAGGGCTGTAACCTTTCCATGCCTTTTCTCTTCCTTCTTTCACCATCTTGCCGTGACCGGGCTCATTTTTAATGGGTCTGGCACCACGGAGGGCGCCTCTCACTTTTGGTCCTGGGGCCCACAGATGTCCACAGAAGGCACGGAAGCCTCTCATTTCTTCATGGGGACGGAGGACAGCAGTCTGGGCTGGCTTGGCCCCGAGGTCTTTCTGTGGCTGCTGATGTCACAGGAACTGCGGTTCCGAGCCGCTCCCCACAGTCAGGCCTCCAGAGCCAGTGCCCCCGCCTCCTGCTTGGTCTGCCCAAGACCCAGTGGCAGCCCATCTGGCCTCAGACAGCAATGTCACCCAGAGGCCTCTCTGATTAGCCCTTGTTGTACAAGAAGGAAAACTGAGCTCAGAGAAGTGGACGTACTTGCCTGAGGCCCCGCAACTGGGGAAGGACAGGTCGGGATCCAGCCCAGGCCATGGCACCTCGCTGCCAGGAGAGCTGGAAATGCACGCTGTCATTTCTGAAACCAGTATCCGCATCTCCTTGAAGTTCTAGAGCCACCAGCCACGGGAGGCCACGAGCACTCGACACGTGACCACTCTGGAGTAAGAAGTGCTGTCAGTGGGAAACACACTGGATTTGAAGCACTTAGTCCCCCCAGATTTAAAATATCCTCCCAAATGTAAAATATCCTGTTTGCTGGGAAAGGGGCTTAGTTCTTGCATCCCTGAGCTAGAGCTCCTCCCGGGAAACAGGGCTGGTGGCCTCCTAGAA
>NW_027409321.1:0-1203 GCF_003265705.2 Callorhinus ursinus | reverse complement strand
TGCTAGGATAAATGAGGCAGAAGAGAGAATCAGCGATATAGAAGACCAAATGATGGAAAATAAAGAGGCTGAGAAAAAGAGAGAGAAATAACTACAGGATCACGAGGGCAGAATTCAAGAGATAAGCGATATGGTAAGACAAAACAACATTAGAATAATTGGGATCCCAGAAGAAGAAGACAGAGAGAGAGGGGCAAAAGGTATATTGGAGCAAATAATAGCAGAGAACTTCCCTAATGTGGGGAAGGAAACAGGCATCAAAATCCAGGAGGCACGGGGAAGCCCTCTCAAAATCAATAATAATAGGTCAACACCCCGACATCTAATAGTAAAACTTATGAGTCTCAGAGACAAAGAGAAAATCCTGAAAGCAGCTCGGGAGAAGACATATGTAACCTACAATGGTAGAAATATTAGATTGGCAACAGACCTATCCGAAGAGACCTGGCAGGCCAGAAAGGACTGGCAAGATATCTTCAGAGCACTAAACGAGAAAAACATGCAGCCAAGAATACTATATCCAGCTAGGCTGTCATCAAAAATAGAAGGAGAGATAAAAAGCTTCCAGGACAAACAAAAACTAAAGGAATTTGCAAACACGAAAGCAGCCCTCCAAGAAATATTGAAAGGGGTCCTCTAAGCAAAGAGAGAGCCTAAAAGCAGCAAAGAGCAGAAAGGAACAGAGACAATATACAGTAACAGTCACCTTACAGGCAATACAATGGCACTAAATTCATACCTTTCAATAGTTACCCTGAATGTAAATGGGCTCAATGCCCCAATCAAAAGACACAGGCTCTCCGATTGGATTAAAAAACAAGACCCAGCAATATGCTGTCTGCAAGAGACTCATTTCAGACCCAAACACACCCCCAAATTGAAAGTGAGGGGGTGGAAAACCATTTACCATGCTAATGGACACCAAAAGAAAACTGGGGTGGCAATCCTTATATCAGACAAATTAGATTTTAAACCAAAGACTGTAATAAGAGATGAAGAAGGACACTATATCCTACTTAAAGGGTCTATCCAACAAGAAGATCTAACAATTGTAAATATCTATGCCCCTAACATGGGAGCAGCCAATTATATAAGGCAATTAATAACAAAAGCGAAGAAACACATTGTCAACAATACAATAATAGTGGGGGACTTGAACACCCCCCTGACTGAAATGGACAGATCATCTAGGCGAAAGATCAA
>NW_027409320.1:0-1203 GCF_003265705.2 Callorhinus ursinus | reverse complement strand
AATACCTAGGAATAAACTTAACCAAGGAGGTGAAAGACCTGTACACTGAAAACTATAAGACACGGATGATACAAACAGAAGACACAAATACATGGAAAACTATTCGGTGCTCACAGAATGGAAGAATAATAAGCATTAAAATGTCCACACTACCAAAAACATACAAACTCAATGCAATCTCAATCAAAAGTCCAATGGCATTTTCCACAGAAAAAGAACAACCAAGCCTACAACTTGGAGAGAACCACAGAAGACCCAGAACAGTCAAAGCAATCTTAAGAAAGAACAACAAAGCTGGAGCATCACCTTCCTGACGGCAAACTATGTTACAGAGCTCCATCGTCATCAAAACAGACACAGAGATCAGTGGAACAGAACAGAGAACCCAGAAACGAACCCACACGTATACGTTCAGTTAGTTCACAACAAAGGAGCCAAGAATATACAACGGGGACGGACGGTCTCTTCAATAAATGGTGCTGGGAAAACAGGACGGCCGCGTGCAAAAGAATGAAACTGCACCACTATCCTGCACGATACGCAAAAGTTAACTCAAAATGGATTAAAGACTTGACCCTAACACCTGAAACCATAAGACTCCTAGAAGAAAACCCAGGCTCAGGTGAGCTCCTTAACATAGGTCGTGGCGATGATTTTTTTGAATATGGTACCAAAAGCAACAAAAGCAAAAACAGACAAGTGGACCACCTCCAACTCCAGAACCACAGCACAGCAAAGGGGCCCACGAATGTGAGGAAGACAACCTTGTAAAGGGAGAAAATCACTGCACATCGTGGATCTGACGAGGAGCTAACACCCAACACAGACAAAGAACTCCTCCAACTCAGGAGCAAAAAATAAACAATGCGACTGAAAAACGGGCAGAAGATCTGCACAGACGTTTTCCAAAGAAGACACACCGAGGGCCAACAGACACATGAAAAGGTGCTCAACGTCACTCATCATTGGGGAAATGCATCTCAAACCCACGTGAGCTATCACCTCACACCTGTCAGAACGGCTAGTATCAAGAAGGCAAGAAGGAACAAGTGCTGGCCGGGATGCTGTGAAGAGGGAAACCCTGTGCACTGCTGGTGGGAAGTAAAATGGTACAGCTGCTGTGGAAAACAGTATGGAGGTTACTTGAAAAATTAAAAACAGAACTACCATATGACCCAGCAATTCCACATCTGGGTATTTATG
>NW_027409319.1:0-1204 GCF_003265705.2 Callorhinus ursinus | reverse complement strand
TAAGAATTCCTCATATCAGTGAGGAATTCTTAATCTCAGGAACAAACAGGGTTGCTGGAGTGGTCGGGGGTGGGAGGGTTGGGGTGGCTGGGTGATAGACATTGGGGAGGGTATGTGCTACGGTGAGCGCTGTGAATTGTGTAAGACTGTTGAATCACAGATCTGTACTTCTGAAACAAACAACGCAACATATTTTAAGGAAAAAAAAGAAGATAGCAGGAGAGGAAGAATGAAGGGGAGTAAGTCAGAGGGGGAGACGAACCAGGAGAGATGATGGACTCTGAAAAATAAACTGAGGTTTCTAGAGGGGAGGAAGGTAGGGGGATGGGTTAGCCTGGTGATGGGTATTAAAGAGGGCACATTCTGCATGGAGCACTGTGTGTTATGAACAAACAATGAATCATGGAACACTACACCAAAACAAATGATGTAATATATGGTGATTAAAATAACAATAAAAAACTAAAAAAAAAAAAGGTTACAGAATATTTTACCGCAATAGGAAATAATAACTGGAATGGTATCTCAGACTCTGCATGAGATAGCTCTGTTCCTGTTGCAAAGCAGAAGGATGTGTATTTTGATACTGATGTTTCATCTCTGGCCCATGTTATTGTGAATGTATCCCTTCTGTGCAGAACCACAGCTGCTTCCCAGGCCATGTTGGGTGGAGAATCACTGTTCTAGCCCCACACAGCCTCACCAGTCTTGTCTGGATTCTTCTAGACACTGGAATTCGTGAAAACTACAGGGAGTGGGGGAAGAGATACTGTGTCTTGTTTTCCTCACTTTGGGTTTTGTTTCTGTATCATCTCTTCTCAGCTATCATATGTTTCCACTGAGATCTCATATTGAGTTGCCAAATTTGAAATGCATTAACCAGTTGTCTGGATCTGGACCGTCAAGCAGTAGCTTAGTTTGAATAAGTTATGTGTGCATGTAAAATATATACATATATACGAGTATGTGCATGAAATGTATATCTTTGTACTTTTTGATACAATGTACTCATTTGTAAATTTTTAATTATATTTGCTATAAATCAAAGGTTTGTTGCAAAACTTTATATTTAAGAACATTATTAAAAAAAAAAACAAAAAGAAATCCTAACCATGCAACACAACTGGGACCTGCTTTAAAACAATCCTGTGATTGACGAGTTTGCTGCCTGAGTAATATTGATCACCCAGACTTTGATTCATAC
>NW_027409318.1:0-1204 GCF_003265705.2 Callorhinus ursinus | reverse complement strand
TTTGCCTCTTTGGTTAAATTTATTCCTAGGTATCTTATGGTTTTGGGTGCAATTGTAAATGGGATTGACTCCTTGATTTGTCTCTCTTCTGTCTTGTGGTTGGTGTATAGGAATGCCACTGATTTCTGTGCATTGATTTTATGTCCTGCCACTTTACTGAATTCCTGTATGAGTTCTAGAAGTTTTGGTGTGGAGTCTTTTGGGTTTTCCACATACAGTGTCATATCATCTGCAAAGAGTGAGAGTTTGACTTCCTCCTTGCTGATTTGGATGCCTTTGATTTCTTTTTGTTGGCTGATTGCTGTGGCTAGGACATCTAATACTATGTTGAATGCAGTGGTGATAGTGGACATTCCTGCCTCATTCCTGACCTTAGGGGAAAAGCTCTCAGCTTTTCCCCATTGAGAATGATATTCGCTGTAGGTTTTTCGTAGATGGCTTTTATGATATTGAGGTATGTACCCTCTATCCCTATACTCTGAAGAGTTTTAATCAAGAAAGGATGCTGTACTTTGACAAATGCTTTTTCTGCATCTATTGAGAGGATCATATGATTCTTGTTCTTTCTTTTGTTAATGTATCGTATCACGTTGATTGATTTGCAGATGTTGAACCATCCTTGCAGCCCAGAGATAAATCCCACTTGGTCGTGGTGAATAATCCCTTTATATGTACTGTTGGATCTTATTGGCTAGTGTTTTGGTGAGAATTTTGCATCCATGTTCATCAAGGATATTGGTCTGTAATTCTCCTTTTTGATGGGGTCTTTGTCTGGTTTTGGGATCAAGGTACTGCTGGCCTCATAAAATGAGTTTGGAAGTTTTCCTTCCATTTCTATTTTTTTGGAACACTTTCAGGAGAATAGGTATTAATTCTTCTTTAAATGTCTGATAGAATTCCCTTGGGAAGCCATCTGGCCCTGGGCTTTTGTTTGTTGGGAGATTTTTGATGACTGATTCAATTTCCTTAGGGGTTATAGGTCTGTTCAGGTTTTCTCTTTCTTCCTGGTTCAATTTTGGTAGTTGATACATCTCTAGGAATGCACCCATTTCTTCCAGGTTATCTAATTTGCTGGCATAGAGTTGCTCATAATATGTTCTTATAATTGTTTGTATTTCTTGGTGTTGGTTGTGATCTCTCCTCTTTCATTCATGATTTTGTTGATTTGGGTCATTTCTCTTTTCTTTTTGATAAGTCTGGCCAG
>NW_027409317.1:607-1204 GCF_003265705.2 Callorhinus ursinus | reverse complement strand
AAAAAAAAAGCCATGAATTCTATGTGCAGTATTCCCCTAGCGCTGGATTTCTCCTGTTCTCCTTGATCGGTAAACTTGGTCTTGGCTTGCTGGCTGTTCGTGCTGATCTTCTGGGGGAGGGGCCTTTTGCTGTGTTTTCCAAATGTCTTTGCAGGAGGCTGAATTGCCCCGCCCTTGTCGGTCCGGGCTAAGGAAGCTGCTTCGGTTTGATCTCAGGAGCTTTTGTTCCCTGCAAGCACTCCGTACAGCCTTAGAGGACCAGGGTAAAAATGGTGGCCTCCCAATCTCCACCCAGAGGAGCTGAGAACTCGGGGCCCCGCTCCTCAGTGCGCCCCCAGAGAAAAGCAGTCATTCCCGTGTCCCTGGTCTCCGGCCGCTCTCCGTGCTCACCCGACCTGTGACCGAGTGGTGCTGTCTCTGGCACCCGACGCCGTGTGGAGTCTCCAAACCCAGCAGATCCCTGCGGTGCGTTCCCGCGCCGCTCCTCCCCGGGAGGAAGGGGAGTCTCCCCGGATCTGCCGCTTGTTGGGTTCCTGCTGCAGGAGCAGTAGCCCGACTGGGCCACAGATCATAGTTTATGGCAACCCCGAGCTGAGA
>NW_027409317.1:0-597 GCF_003265705.2 Callorhinus ursinus | reverse complement strand
AAAAAAAAAGCCATGAATTCTATGTGCAGTATTCCCCTAGCGCTGGATTTCTCCTGTTCTCCTTGATCGGTAAACTTGGTCTTGGCTTGCTGGCTGTTCGTGCTGATCTTCTGGGGGAGGGGCCTTTTGCTGTGTTTTCCAAATGTCTTTGCAGGAGGCTGAATTGCCCCGCCCTTGTCGGTCCGGGCTAAGGAAGCTGCTTCGGTTTGATCTCAGGAGCTTTTGTTCCCTGCAAGCACTCCGTACAGCCTTAGAGGACCAGGGTAAAAATGGTGGCCTCCCAATCTCCACCCAGAGGAGCTGAGAACTCGGGGCCCCGCTCCTCAGTGCGCCCCCAGAGAAAAGCAGTCATTCCCGTGTCCCTGGTCTCCGGCCGCTCTCCGTGCTCACCCGACCTGTGACCGAGTGGTGCTGTCTCTGGCACCCGACGCCGTGTGGAGTCTCCAAACCCAGCAGATCCCTGCGGTGCGTTCCCGCGCCGCTCCTCCCCGGGAGGAAGGGGAGTCTCCCCGGATCTGCCGCTTGTTGGGTTCCTGCTGCAGGAGCAGTAGCCCGACTGGGCCACAGATCATAGTTTATGGCAACCCCGAGCTGAGA
>NW_027409316.1:0-1204 GCF_003265705.2 Callorhinus ursinus | reverse complement strand
TAATGCCCTGCCCCATGGCCCAGCTGTCTCCAAACTCTTTCTTCTTTCCCGCACTTGACACCCACCTCGCTCCCAGGGTATCCTCCCCTTCTGACACCCAGCTGGGCAGTCAGATTGGTGTGTGTGTGGGGGTGGGTGTGCAGGTGCACATGCCTCTACGTGCCTGGCGATGCCAAGGTCATGTCCCCATATGGGACTGGGTGTGTAGCTATCCCCGAGGATCTGAGGGGCTCTCACCCCCAAAGCGAACCTCATGGGAGGTTTGGGGCTGGTCTAGGACCGGAGAGCAGCCCTGCTCCTTGGGCTCTGCACCCCTCATTTCTCTTGGGCCAGTGCCTGCCTCTCTTGACCCAGGTTCCAAACTGTCCCTGAGGGTTGGACATGGAAATGCTTGAAAGTGGCCGCTGCTCCAGGGGTAGGTGGGGACAGATGCTCCAGGGACACAGGCCTCCCCACCGAGAGGGACAGCCAGGTGTGTCATGGCCAGGTGTGCAAAGGGGACCTGCACAAAGCATCTATACAGCGAACCAGGCCTGCAGGGGATGTACAGGAGACCCATGGCTCTGCACGTGACTGCACCCCACATTCCCTCACCACAGCCGACTGCTCTGTGGCCCCAAAGTCCGCTGGGCACCGCAACCACGCCCACCCTAGGCGGCAGGCCTTAGGGTGCAAGGCCAGGTGGGTAGGACATCTGGGGACGCACAGGTCATTGAATACCCCACACCCAGCTGGCCTGGAATGCAGACTCCCTCTCAGGGTCCAGCTAAGTGCAGGGCTGGGCCAGTGGACCTGGAGGCATCAGTGGGGGCCGACTCAGGACAGAGAGATCAGTCAAACCCATTCCCTTCTCCTCTCCTCCTTCTGCCTTTTCTTCCTGGCAGGACCCAGGGCAGAGGCCCAGCCTGTCCCTGGCTGCAGGCCTGGCTGGAGTCAGAGGGGCGGGATGGAGGCCGGGGAGGAGGGGTCCACCAGCAGGATGCCCGAGTGTGAAGGGGATCGTTACCGTAATGAGGGACCCCATGGGCATTCAGGGATTTTAGTCCTCTTTATACATGACCAGTGGCCCCAGGACTCGGCCCCTGCCCCATCCTTCACTCTCCACAAGGCCCTTCATCCTCCTCAGCCCAGTCCTTGTCCAAAGCCAGTCCTCCCTTCGGCCCCAGGAAATACAGGGGCTCCTGGGGCTGCAAAATCATTACAA
>NW_027409315.1:0-1204 GCF_003265705.2 Callorhinus ursinus | reverse complement strand
CTTCTTTGGAAAAATGTCTGTTCATGTCTTCTGCCCATTTCTTGATTGGATTATTTGTTCTTTGGGTGTTGAGTTTGATAAGTTCTTTATAGATTTTGGATACTAGCCCTTTATCTGATATGTCATTTGCAAATATCTTCTCCCATTCTCTCGGTTGTCTTTTGGTTTTGTGGACTGTTTCTTTTGCTGTGCAAAAGCTTTTTATCTTGATGGAATCCCACTAGTTCATTTTTGCCCTTGCTTCCCTTGCCTATAGCGATGTTTCTAGGAAGAAGTTGCTGTGGCTGGGGTCGAAGAGGTTGCTGCCTGTGTTCTCCTTTAGGATTTTGATGGACTCCAGTCTCACATTTAGGTCTTTCAAACATTTGGAGTCTATTTTTGTGTGTGGTGTAAGGAAATGGTCCAGTTTCATTCTTCTGCATGTGGCTGTCCAATCTTCCCAACACCAATTGTTGAAGAGATTGTCTTTTTTCCATTGGACATTCTTTCCTGCTTTGTCAAAGATGAGTTGACCATAGAGTTGAAGGTCCATTTCTGGGCTCTCTATTCTGTTCCATTGATCTATGTGTCTGTTTTTGTGCCAGTACCATACTGTCTTGATGATGACAGCTTTGTAATAGAGCTGGAAGTCCGGAATTGTGATGCCGCCAGCTTTGCTTTTCTTTTTCAATATTCCTCTGGCTATTCGGGGTCTCTTCTGGTTCCATACAAATTTTAGGATTATTTGTTCTATTTCTTTGAAAAAAGTGGATGGTATTTTGATGGGGATTGCATTGAATGTGTAGATTGCTCTAGGTAGCATTGACATCTTCACAATGTTGGTTTTCCCAATCCATGAGCATGGAACGTTTTTCCATTTCTTTGTGTCTTCTTCAATTTCTTTCCTGAGTATTTTATAGTTTTCTGAGTACAGATCCTTTGCCTCTTTGGTTAAATTTATTCCTAGGTATCTTATGGTTTTGGGTGCAATTGTAAATGGGATCGACTCCTTGATTTGTCTCTCTTCTGTCTTGTTGTTGGTGTATAGGAATGCCATTGATTTCTGTGCACTGATTTTATATCCTGCTACTTTACTGAATTCTTGTATGAGTTCTAGCAGTTTTGGGGTGGAGTGTTTTGGGTTTTCCACATACAGTATCATATCATCTGCAAAGAGTGAGAGTTTGACTTCCTCTTTGCCGATTTGGATACCTTTGATTTCTTT
>NW_027409314.1:802-1204 GCF_003265705.2 Callorhinus ursinus | reverse complement strand
GAATTATTTCGATCAGCAGAACACCCTCCAGTTCCATCCGTGTCATTAGAAATGGCAAGATCTCATTTATTGTGATGGCTGTATAATATTCCATTGTGTATATATACCACCTCTTCTTTATCCATTCAGCTGTCGATGGACATCTTGGCTCTTTCCAAAGTTTGGCTATTGTGGACATTGCTGCTATAATCATTGGGGTGCACGTACCCCTTCAGGACCCTAATTTGTATCTTTGGGGTAAATACCCAGTAGTGCAATTGCTGGATCGAATGGTAGCTCTAATTTCAACGGTTTGAGGAACTTCCACACTGTTTTCCACAGGGGTTGCATCAGCTTGCATTCCGACCAACAGTGGGAAATAATACCTATTCTCCTGAAACTGTTCCAAAAAATAGAAATGGA
>NW_027409314.1:0-702 GCF_003265705.2 Callorhinus ursinus | reverse complement strand
ATATTTGCAAATGACATTACAGATAAAGGGCTAGTATCCAAAATCTATAAAGAACTTATCAAACTCAACAACCAAAGATCAAATAATTAAATCAAGAAATGGGCAGAAGACAGGAACAGACATTTTTCCAAAGAAGACATCCAAACGGCCAACAGGCACATGAAGAAGTGCTCCACATCGCACGGCATCAGCGAAATCAAAATCAAAATCTCCATGAGATACCACCTCACACCCGTCAGAATAGCTAAAATTAAAAAGTCAGGGAACGACAGATGTTTGCGTGGATGTGGAGAAAGGGGAACCCTCCTACACTGTTGGTGGGAATGCAAGATGGTGCAACCCCTCTGGAAAACAGTGTGGAGGTTCCTCAAACAGTTGAAATTAGAGTTACCGTTCGATCTAGCAATTGCACTACTGGGTATTTACCCCAACGATACAAATGTAGGGACCCGAAGGGGTACGTGCACCCCAAAGTTTATAGCAGCAATGTCCACAGTAGCCAAACTGTGGAAAGAGCCAAGATGTCCATCGACAGATAAATGGATAAAGAAGATGTGGTATATATGCACAATGGAATATTATGCAGCCATCAAAAGAAATGAGATCTTCCCTTTTCCAACCACACGGATGGAAATGGAGGGTGTTATGCTGAGCGAAATAAGTCAATCAGAGAAAGACATGTAACATATGACCTCACTGATA
>NW_027409313.1:671-1205 GCF_003265705.2 Callorhinus ursinus | reverse complement strand
AGATGTTGGTTGAAAAAGGGAAAAAGAAAAATTAAAAAAAAACAGTTAAAAAATATTAACTTTGAAAAACTAATGAATCATGGTAAAAAAGCCATGAATTCTATGTGCAGTATTCCCCTAGTGTGGGAATTCTCGCGTTCTCCTTGATCGGTAAACTTGGTCTTGGCTTGCTGGCTGTTAGAGCTGATCTTCTGGGGGAGGGGCCTGTTGCCGTGGTTCCCAAATGTCTTTGTTGGAGGTGGAATTGCCCCGCCCTTGTCGGTCCGGGCTAAGCAAGCTGCTCGGGTTTGTTCTCAGGAGCTTTTGTTCCCTGCAAGCTCTGGTACAGCTTTGGAGGACCAGGGTGACAATGGTGGCCTCCCAATCTCTGCGCAGAGGAGGCAAGAACTCGGGGTCCCGCTCCTCAGTGCGCCCCCAGAGAAAAGCAGTCACACCCGTCTCCCCGGTCTCCGGCCGCACCCCGTGCTCACCCGGCCTGTGACCGAGCGTTGCTATCTCTGGCACCCGACCCCGCATGGAGTCTCCAAACCCAGC
>NW_027409313.1:276-571 GCF_003265705.2 Callorhinus ursinus | reverse complement strand
GCTTAGCCACTGCAGCGACGTCCCTCCGCGGAGCCGACTTCTAAAAGGTCCGATTTTGTGCTCCGCGGCTCTAGCACTTGCCAGAAGCGGCCGGCGGAGGCCCCTCCCCCGCCGTCTATCCTCCCGAATATCGCCTCGGATTCACTTCTCCGCACGTCCTACCTTCCAGAAAGTGGTCGCTTCTCTGTTCAGAGAGTTGTTGCTACTCTCTTCTTCGATCTCCTGTTGAGTTCGTAGGTGTTCAGAAGGGTTTGATCCCTATTCAGCTGAATTCCTGAGACCAGACGAAATCCAG
>NW_027409313.1:0-176 GCF_003265705.2 Callorhinus ursinus | reverse complement strand
TGAGACCACACTGTCCCGGGAGGATTCCACCCCCCGCTTAGCCACTGGAGCGACGTCCCTCCGCGGAGCCGACTTCTAAAAGGTCCGATTTTGTGCTCCGCGGCTCTAGCACTTGCCAGAAGCGGCCGACGGAGGCCCCTCCCCCGCCGTCTATCCTCCCGAATATCGCCTCGGAT
>NW_027409312.1:0-1205 GCF_003265705.2 Callorhinus ursinus | reverse complement strand
TCCACTCTGCCCTCTCCCCGCTACTGCCTGACCTCACATCTCCTCACTGTGGGGCTGCAGGACCCGGAACCAAGCCCTATAGGGTCGGTGCGACAGACCGCTTGATGGTCAGGGTTCCCCAAGGGACCCAGGGTGTTGCCAGGGCACGGGGAAAAGACAGGGTCTGGGTTCCGTTATCCACCACCACCCTGGGCAATTGGGAGTAGGACGAGATACCCACCCCCAAGTCCGGAGGGCTATAGCACAAAAGGCCTCAACTTACTCGGCTGTCACGTGGGCTGCAGAGATGCAGTGTCCCAAGGTTCCGACAGTCTTGTAGAAGTGCCTGTTGGCCTTGGATATCCATTCCCGAACCCCTGAGATCCCAGTCTTGGGAACATGTTTTCTAACCCCTCGAGGTGCTTTTCAGCAGAGGACAGAGACGGGGCTTGGGGGGCTGAGGATCTGGCTACGCAGAACGTGGCAGAGCACAGGGCCACCAGTGTGGAGACCAAGGTCAGGTCCCTCCTTGTTGCAGCCACAGGGTCCCCATGTGGAAGAGGATCCAGAATCACTGCTCCGGTCAGGGTGAGGAGGCCATAGGCCAGAACGGAACCCCAGGACCAGAGAGGGAAACGGGGACAACGGAGGCTTCTGAGGGTTCTCACATCGCCTATGGAACCCACAGATCTGCTCCTGTGAGAGACACAGACACAGAGACAGAGAAGGAGACAGAGAATGAACACAGGACAGAGGGAACCAGTAGAAGTCACAGACTCCATCAGCTTAGAAATGACATCCAGGCATTTTGTGCCATTCTATTCCTGAGAGCGCCGTCACATTGGCCATCCACCCTGGAGGGGAGGGGATTCCACAGGGATGTGTGACCAGGACTCAAGGCTCCCAGGAGCCACGGTGGGGACTGCCCAGCACATGGGCAAAGACGGGGGCAATGGACCTGAGCCTAACCGTAATGGGAGACCCTGGAAGTCTGTGTTCGAGAGGATAGGGTCAGAATCAGTTCATGACTACCTTCCCACGGGGGCTGGGACACAGCCAGGAGGGGGGTGGGTTTGCCTGGTCCCCAGGGCAGATTCAAGCCGCTCTCAGCTGTGTTCCATGCCAAGCGCACCCCTGGCTCATTCTTGCAATGCCAGGTTTGCACCAGCCTCCTGTGATAGCAGGCACGGAACATGTTAGATTTCCCTAACACTACTATTAACCTG
>NW_027409311.1:0-1205 GCF_003265705.2 Callorhinus ursinus | reverse complement strand
CATTGCTTTCTTATTTTCTCTTTGGGAAGGTTTGTCATCAGTACACAGAAATGCAACAACTTGTGACAACTGGGTGGCTCAGTCAGTTAAGCATCTGTCTTTGACTCAGGTCACCATCTGACACCATCAGCAGTGACACCACTGCTGTCATCGAGACCCGCAGTGGACTTCCTCCTCAATGGGGAGTCGGCATCTCCCTCTCCCTCTGCTGCTCACCCTGCTTGTGCTGTCTCCCTCTGTCAAATAAATAAAGTCTTTTAAAAAGAAATGCAACAGGTCTCTGTATATTGACTTTGTATCCTGCAGCTTTAGTGAATTTGTTTATTCTAACAGTTTTTTGGTGGAATCTCTATGGAATTCTATATATAGTATCATGTCATTTGCAAACACTGACAGTTTTCCTATTTGGATGTCATCTTTTCTTTCTTTCTTTTTTTCTTTTCGTCTGAATTCTTTGGCTAGGGCTTTCAATACTGTGTTGAATGAAATTGATGAGAGTGGGCATCTTTGTCTTGTTTTTTTTTTATAATATGTTATATATTTATACATGAGAGTCAGAGAGACAGGGAGAGAGGCAGAGGCAGAGAGAGAAGCAGGCTCCCTGCCTAGCAGGAAGCCCGATGTAGGACTCGATCCTAGGACCTGGGATTGTGACCTGAGCCGAAGGCAGACGCTTAACCATCTGAGCCACATAGACACCCTCTTTGTCTTGTTTTTGATCTTAGTGGAAATGTTTTCAGCTTTTCAACCTTGGGTATGAGGTCAGCTGTGAGATTTTCATATATGAACTTTGTTATCTTGAGGTATGTTCCCTCTATACCCAGATGGTTTAGAGTTTTTATCATAAATGCATATTGAACTGTCAAGTGTTCTTGTTGAGGTACAGCGGAATGTGGGGGTTTGCTGGGATAGGCGTGCAGATTTCTCCAGGTCAGAGACCTTTCTGTAGTTTCAAATGGCCCAGGATCCTTCTCGGTGGCAGACTGAGTTCTCTCCTATTATTGAGGTGTCCCCAATGCCCAGAGCTTTGTAGCCAGGACTCTGGGGAAAAGCCCATCAGAACCGAAACCAGGGTTAGGGTTCGGGACTACGGGCATGATAGGCCCGATCTGCTAGCACTGTGGCAGGATTTCCAGGGGATTGAGTTGAGGGCGTGGATCAGGATGAATGTCCTGCCAGGGATTTTGGCCAGGGGGCCGCTGAAA
>NW_027409310.1:0-1205 GCF_003265705.2 Callorhinus ursinus | reverse complement strand
GATCCTCTCAACAGATGCAGAAAAAGCATTTGACAAAGTACAGCATCCTTTCTTGATCAAAACTCTTCAAGTATAGGGATAGAGGGTACATACCTCAATATCATAAAAGCCATCAATGAAAAACCTACAGCGAATATCATTCTCAATGGGGAAAAGCTGAGAGCTTTTCCCCTAAGGTCAGGAATGCGGCAGGGATGTCCACTATCACCACTGCTATTCAACATAGTATTAGAAGTCCTAGCCACAGCAATCAGACAACAAAAAGAAATCAAAGGCATCCAAATCAGGAAAGAGGAAGTCAAACTCTCACTCTTTGCAGATGATATGATACTATATGTGGAAAACCCAAAAGACTCCACCCCAAAACTGCTAGAACTCATACAGGAATTCAGTCAAGTAGCAGGCTATAAAATCAATGCACAGAAATCAGTGGCATTCCTATACACCAACAAGACAGAAGAGAGACAAATCAAGGAGTCGATCCCATTCACAATTGCACCCAAAACCATAAGATACCTAGGAATAAATTTAACCAAAGAGGCAAAGGATCTGTACTCAGAAAACTATAAAATACTCAGGAAAGAAATTGAAGAAGACACAAAGAAATGGAAAAACGTTCCATGCTCATGGATTGGAAGAACCAACATTGTGAAGATGTCAATGCTACCTAGAGCAATCTACACATTCAGTGCAATCCCCAACAAAATACCATCCACTTTTTTCAAAGAAATGGAATAAATAATCCTAAAATTTGTATGGAACCAGAAAAGACCCCGAATAGCCAGAGGAATATTGAAAAAGAAAAGCAAAGCTGGCGGCATCACAATTCCGGACTTCCAGCTCTATTGCAAAGCTGTCATCATCAAGACAGTATGGTACTGGCACAAAAACAGACGCATAGATCAATGGAACAGAATCGAGAGCCCAGAAATGGACCCTCAACTCTATGGTCAACTTATCTTTGACAAAGCAGGAAAGAATGTCCAATGGAAGAAAGACAGTCTCTTCGACAAATGGTGTTGGGAAAATTGGACAGCCACATGCAGAAGAATGAAACTGGACCATTTCCTTACACCACACACAAAAATAGACTCCAAATGGTTGAAAGATCTAAACGTGAGACAGAAGTCCATCAAAATCCTAAAGGAGAACACAGGTAGCAACCTCTTCGACCTCAGCCGCAGCAACTTCTTCCTAGAAACATC
>NW_027409309.1:0-1205 GCF_003265705.2 Callorhinus ursinus | reverse complement strand
AGAGGAAATTGAAGTTGCCAATGAGAGTTAAACTTTTCTTCTGGCCACAAAAGGGAGAGAGTCAAATCCAAATGCTGGTGTTGTTGATTAGGAACTTCTAGATGCAAAGCTGTCGCCATGGCCCATAAAAGATGTGCCAGTAGAGGAACCAGCCGGGTGTGAGGCTGGGAGGAAAGAGTTCAAAGCCTCTGAGTCAGAGGAGGTGGTTTGCCACACACACTCATGTGCATACCGACAAGCAGCTAATAGTGTCGACCAAACAACCCCACATACATGGCGATGGCCAAGTCCACAATTTCCCTCTCACGTGCCGCCCATCTAAGCTGACTGATTTCAGTGTCCTGCCTGGCTCCACACCCATAGCTTCACAAGATGCCTGGGAGCTGCCCTGATGTCATAAGAATTGGGTTCCCCAGATGTAGAGGGCTTCTAGACACAGAAATATGTAGCTAAACAGTCCTGATTGGTGGGGCGAAGGTTGAAAATACCAGGGCACGTACGAAATCAATATAAAAAAAAAGTAATACCAAAAAAATATATAAAAATGAAGGGGAAAAACGAAAACATTCAAATGAAAAATGATGAAAGTTCCACTACATAAAAAATAAATGTAAACAAAGAAAAGAAAGATAGAAAACAACATAATGCAAGACAAGGGAACTTAATTAGGAGGCTCGTCGTGGGTTGACAAAGGTGGTTGGAGTTACACACATACATGCCAGAATCTGAAGTGATTATCGAAGTGCCTTTACGTGGCCCAGTCCTACACAGAGTCCCAGAACCTCAACACAATGATTGGATGTCAAGGCTGTAATCTCGGAGAAAAGCCAGTGAGATTGGGAAAGGCACATTGCAACCAGAGGAGGGGGGGGCATGTCCACTTGCCAGGGCAAATACTTGGCTCAGGTGGTCTCGATGTCCTCCTGAAGACCTCTTCCGCCAAAGGTCTGAACCACTAAAGGCAGGGCTACCACAGGAAGCTGTCAAAATGATGGGGGTGGGACTTCAAGGGGTGGGCCATCCCAGGCATAGATAAGTCCTATGATCCGGGTCCAACCCAGTCGGCCGGCCAGTGCTCTGGAACCCAAGTGACTCCATCAGCATGGCTCCCACCAGCACATCAAAGAGTAAGTTTCCATCCAATTTCCTGCTCCCTGCTTGCATTTTCCGAAGGCCCTGATAATTTTACAGGGTTCGGGAAAGTA
>NW_027409308.1:0-1205 GCF_003265705.2 Callorhinus ursinus | reverse complement strand
CGAAATATAGATTGAAATCTCGCTCAATATCCATGAGATCTCACGAGATTTCAATCTATATTTCGGGAGACCTCATGGACCTCAGGCGAGAATTTACTCCAAAGTTCGTGAAATCGCCTGGACATCGGCTGAGATTTCACTCCAAATATCTTGGGATCTCAAGGACATTGAGCGAGATTTCACTCCAAATCTCCTTGAGGTCACAGGGACATCGGGCGAGATTTCACTACAAATCTCGAGAGATATCACGGATTTGGGGTGAGATTTTTCTCCCAATGTCGTGAGATCTCTTGGACTTTGGGTAAGATTTGACTCCAGGTCTCGTGAGATCTCCTCCAAAACTTGGAGACGTCAGTGCCAATCTAATGAGATCTCATGGATATTGAGTGAGTATTCACTCTAAATCTCGTGAGATCTCATGGATATCGGGCAAGTTTTGAAACCAAATCTCGTGAGATCTCAGGGACCTCGGGTGAGATTTCAATCCAGATCCCATGAGATCTCATGGATATTGTGCGAGACTTCACTCCAAATCTCCTGTGGTACTAATGACATCAGGCGAGATTGCAAGAAATCTCGTTAGATATCAGGTTCCTCGGACGAGATTTCAGTCCAAATCTCGTGAGGTCTCCATGACATTGTGCGGGATGTCATTACAAATCGCGTGAGATATCAGGGACATGGGCGAGATTTCACTCCAACTCTCGTGAGGTCTCTTGGTGTTTGGGCGAGATTTTACTCCAAGGCTTGTGAGATCTCATTCAAACCTTGGAGACGTCAGGGCTAATCTCGTGAGATATCATGGCTATTGATGGAGATGTAATCTAAATCTCGGGAGATCTCAAGGACATCAGGCGAGATTTTCCTCCAAATCTTGTGAAATCTTATGGACATCGGGTAAGATATCTCTCCAAACGTCATGAGATCATGGGCCTTGGGCAAGATTTCACTCCAAATCTCCTCAGGTCAAAATGACATCGGGCGAGATGTCACTCCAAATCTCGAGAGATATCAGGGACATTGGGCAAGATGTCACTCCCAATCTCATGAGATATCAGGGACCTTGGGCGAGATTTCACTCTCAATCTTGTGAGATCTCTTGGAATTCGGGCGAGATTTTACTCCAAGTCTCGTGAGATCCAATCCAAACCTTGGGGACTTCAGTCCAAATCTCCTGAGATCTCCTGGACATTGGGCGAGATTTC
>NW_027409307.1:0-1205 GCF_003265705.2 Callorhinus ursinus | reverse complement strand
GGAGAAGAGATGTGTAACCTATAATGGTAGAAACATTAGACTGGCAAGAGACCTATCCACAGAGACCTGGCAGGCCAGAAAGGACTGGCATGATATATTCAGAGCACTAAACGAGAAAAATATGCAGCCAAGAATACTATATCCAGCGAGGCTGTCATTGAAAATAGAAGGAGAGATAAAAGTCTTCCAGGACAAACAAAAACTAAAGGAATTTACAAACATGAAACCAGCCCTACAAGAAATATTGAAAGCGGTCCTCTAAGCGGAGAGAGCCTAAAAGCAGCATGGACCAGAAAGGAATACAGACAATATACAGTAACAGTCACCTTACAGGCAATACAATGGCACTAAATTCATATCTTTCAATAGTTACCCTGAATGTAAATGGGCTAAATGCCCCAATCAAAACACAGAGGTTATCAGATTGGATTAAAAAATAGGACCCATTGATATGCTGTCTGCCAGAGACTCATTTTAGACCCAAAGACACCCCCAGATTGAAAGTGAGGGGGTGGAAAACCATTTACCATGCTAATGGACACCAAAAGAAAGCTGGGGTGGCAATCCTTATTCCAAACAAATTAGATTTTAAACAAAGACTGTGATAAGAGATGAGGAAAGACACTATATCCTACTTAAAGGGTCTATCCAACAAGAAGATCTAACAATTGTAAATATCTATGGCCCTAACATGGGAGCAGGCAATTCTATAAGGCAATTAATAACAAAAGTGAAGAAACACATTGACAACAATACAATAATTGTGGGGAACTTTAACACCCCCCCTCACTGAAATGGATAGATCATCTAAGTAAAAGATCAACAAGGAAATAAAGACTTTAAATGACCCACTGGACCAAAAGGACTTCACAGACATATTCAGAACATTCCATCCCAAAGTAACAGAATACACATTTTCTCTAGTTCCTATGGAACATTCTCCAGAATAGATCACATCCTAGGTCACAAATCAGGTCTCAACCGGTACCAAAAGATTGGGATCATTCCCTGCATATTTTCAGACCACAATGCTTTGAAACTAGAACTCGATCACAAGAGGAAAGTCGGAAAGAACTCAAATACATGGAGGGTAAAGAGCATCCTACTAAAGAATGAATGGGCCAACCAGGAAATTAAAGAGATATTAAAAAAAATTCATGGAAACCAATGAAAATGAAAACACAACTGTTCAAAATCTTTGGGAT
>NW_027409306.1:0-1205 GCF_003265705.2 Callorhinus ursinus | reverse complement strand
GTTAGAGGAGGGAGCAAGATGGCAGAGGAGTAGGAGACCTGGATTTCCTCTGGTCTCAGGAATTCAGCTGAATAGGGATCAAAAAATTCTGAACACCTACGAACTCAACAGGAGATCGAAGATAAGAGTAACAACACTCTGAACAGAAAAGCGACCACTTTCTGGAATGTAGGACGTAAGGAGAAGTGAATCCAAGGCGATATTCGGGAGGATAGACGGCGGGGGAGGGGGGCTCTGTCGGCCGCTTCTGGCAAGTGATAGAGCCGCGGAGCACAAAATCGGAACATTTAGATGCCGGTTCCGCTGAAGGACGTTGCTCCAGTGGCTAAGCGGGGGGTGGAACCCTCGTGGGACAGTGTGGTCTCAGGACCCTCGGTGTCACAGAAAGACCGGGGGTGCCTGAGTGCGGCAGAGCTCCCAGGTATGGGAGCATGGAAGCCGGCTGCAGAGTCGGAGCCGAGGTGTGGGCTCTCAGCTCGGGGTTGCCATAAATTGTGATCCGTGGCCCAGTCAGGCCACTGCTCCTCCAGCAAGGACCCAACAAATGGCAGAGCTGGGGAGATTCCCCTTCCTCCCCCAGGAGGAGCAGCGCAGAAGCGCACCACAGGGATCTCGTGGGTTTGGAGACTCCACACAGGGTCGGGTGCCAGACATAGAAACGCTTGGTCACAGGCCGGGTGAGCACGGAGTGCGGCCGGAGACTAGGGAGACGGGAGTGTCTGCTTTTCTCTGGGGGCGCACTGAGGAGCGGGACCCCAAGTTCTCAGCTCCTCTGGGTGGAGATTTGGAGGCCACCATTTTCGCCCTGGTCCTCCAAAGCTGTGCCGAGAGCTTGTAGGGAACAAAAGCTCCTGAGAGCAAACCGGAGCAGAGTGCTTAGCCCGGACTTAAAAGGCAGGACAATTCCACCTCTGGCAAAGACACTCGGGAACCACGGCAACAGGCCCCTCCCCCGGAAGATCAGCACGAACAGCCAGCAAGCCAAGACCAAGTTTACCGATCAAGGAGAATGGGAGAACTCCAGCGCTAGGGGAATACTGCACATAGAATTCATGGCTTTTTTAACATAAATCATTAATTTTTCAATGTTAATTTTTTAACTGTTTTTTTTAATTTTTCTTTTTCCTTTTTCAAACAACATCTTATCAGTCCCTTTTTAAAAAAAAACATTTTCTATTTTTCATTTTTAGAGTCTTATTTTATCC
>NW_027409305.1:0-1205 GCF_003265705.2 Callorhinus ursinus | reverse complement strand
GATCTATGCACTAGCCTGATCATATTTGATCATATTCTGGTTTTTCTTTTTTGTTTTGTTCTGTTTTTGTTTGTTTTTATCTTTCTCTATTTCTTTTTCTTTTTTTTTCGCTTTCTTTCTTCTTTCATTCCCTTTCTTTTCCCCTGGTTTCAGATCTTTTCTGATTTGTATAGAGTATATCTGCTGGGGACGTTGTTAACCTATTAGCATTTTGTTCTCTCATTCATATATTCTTCTCTGGACAAAATGACAAGATGAAAAAAATCACCTCAGCAAAAATAACAAGAGGTAGTACCGTCTGCCAGGGACCTACTCAATACGGACATTAGTACGATGTCGGAACCAGAGTTCAGAATCATGACTTTAAAGATACTAGCTGGGCTTGAAAAAAGCGTGGAAGTTCTAAGAGAAACTCTTTCTGGAAAATAAAAGAACTAAAATCTAACCAAGTCGAAATCAAAAAGGCTATTAATGAGGTGCAATCAAAAATGGGGGCACTAACTGCTAGGATAAATGAGGCAGAAGAGAGAATCAGTGATATAGAAGACCAAATGATGGAAAATAAAGAGGCTGAGATAAAGAAAGAGAAACAACTATAGGATCAAGAGGGCAGAATTCGAGAGATAAGCAATTCGGTAAGAAGAAACAATATTAAAATAATTGGGATACCAGAAGAAGAAGAAAGAGA
This sequence comes from Callorhinus ursinus, assembly GCF_003265705.2. Taxonomy (NCBI): domain Eukaryota; kingdom Metazoa; phylum Chordata; class Mammalia; order Carnivora; family Otariidae; genus Callorhinus; species Callorhinus ursinus. The sequence continues at coordinate 517 of NW_027409305.1, read as the reverse complement.
GAGAGGGGCAGAAGGTATATTGGAGCAAATTATAGCAGAGAACGTCCCTAATGTGGGGAAGGAAACAGACATCAAAATCCAGGAGGCACAGAGAACCCCTCTCAAAATCAACAAAAATAGGTCAACACCCCGACATCTAATAGTAAAACTTAAAGTCTCAGAGACAAAGAGAAAATCGTGAAAGCAGCTCAGGAGAAGAGATATGTAACCTACAATGGTGGAAACATTAGATTGGCAACAGATGTATCCACAGAGACCTGGCAGGCCAGAAAGGACTGGCAAGATATCTTCAGAGCACTAAACGAGAAAAATACGCAGCCAAGAATATTATATCCAGCTAGGCTGTCATTGATAATAGAAGGAGAGGTAACAAGCTTCCAGAACAAACAAAAACTAAAGGAATTTGCAAACACGAAACCAGCCCTCCAAGAAATGTTGAAAGGGGTCCTCTAAGCAAAGAGAGATCCTAAAAGCAGCATAGATCAGAAAGGAACACAGACAATATACAGTCACAGTC
>NW_027409304.1:0-1206 GCF_003265705.2 Callorhinus ursinus | reverse complement strand
TCAAGACAAACCCCTCGAGCAGGCTACAGTGCTTGCAGGTCAGGCCTGCCGTGCCCCCAGGTCCTAACCATCACCCTACGGAGGCATCTGAGGGATTTGTCCACGAAGGATGGCTCCAGCAAGACCAGAAGACTCAGCCTGTCACCCAGAAGGAAAACACGCCATGTGGAACTCAGGACAGCGTTCAGAGAAGGAGTACATTGCATGCCCATCCCAGGGATGCCCCAGGTTCATCGGCCCCTTGGCCGCAATCCATGAGCCTGACACTCATCCTGATGAACGCCCTTAAGTCAAAACACCTGTACCTCGCCTCAGCGTCAGCACTTCGGGCCTGTCATGCCCCCATATCCTAACCGTGATCCTATGGAGATATCTGTGGGGTCTGTCCCCAGAGGCCTGGCTCGATTCCCAGGGATTTAGGACACCTGGCCCGTACAAGTGGACTCAGTCTGCCACTAAAACGGAAAACGTGCCATTGGGACTTCCGGAAACCATTCAGCGCAGAACTGTGCTGGTCCATCCCAACGAACCCCAAGTGCAATGTGCCCAGGCCACAATCCCTGAGCCTTACGCTTCCCTGACCCATGGCCTCAACTCAGTCTCTGGGAAGCTCATCACAGCCCCAGCAGATCAGGCCTGTCATGGCCGTAAGCCCTAAGCCTAACCCTAGGTTGGCTTCTGAGTGGTCTTTCTCCAGAACCTGGGTCCAAACCCCAAGGATTCAGGACACCTGAGCCATTTCAATGGAGTCAGGCTGCCACCCAGAAGGAAAATGCGCCATTTAGAACTATGGAAAGGATTCAGAGCAGGAGACCTCAGCACGCTCATCCCAGTCATAACCCACATCTATTGGCCCCCTGGCAGCAGACCCTGCACCTGCCACTCACCCTGAACATCGCCATTAACTCAGACCTCTGGGAAGCTCTCCCCAGTGTGGACATGCAGGGTTTTCCCTGACCCTAGGCCCTATAAGCATAGGTTGGTTTCATAGGGTTGTGTCCCCAGAGGCCTGGCTCCTAAGCACTATAGATGGGGACATCTGAGCAATACAAGAGGACACAGCCAGCCACCCTGAAGTAAACCATGCCAATTGGAACCCCATAAAGCATTCGCAGCAGGAGATGTTTGCACGCCAATTCCAGCGAAACTCAACATTCAAAGGACAGCTGGCCACCAAACCTGAGCTTGACACTCACCCTGATTCAT
>NW_027409303.1:462-1206 GCF_003265705.2 Callorhinus ursinus | reverse complement strand
TGTTGTCTTTTGGTTTTGTGGACTGTTTCTTTTGCTGTGCAAAAGCTTTTTATCTTGATGAAATCCCAATAGTTCATTTTTGTCCTTGCTTCCCTTGCCTTTGGCGATATTTCTAGGAAGGAGTTGCTGCGGCTGAAGTCGAAGAGGTTGCTACCTGTCTTATCCTTTAGGATTTAGATGGACTCCTGTCTCACGTTTAGGTCTTTCAACCATTTGGAGTTTCTTTTTGTATGTGGTGTAAGGAAATGGTCCAGTTTCATTCTTCTGCATGTGGCTGTGCAATTTTCCCAACACCATTTGTTGAAGAGACTGTCTTTTTGCCATTGGACATTCTTTTCTACTTTGTCAAAGATAAGTTGACCATAGAGTTGAGGGTCCATTTCTGGGCTCTTGATTCTGTTCCATTGTTCTATGTGTCTGTTTTTGTGCCAGTACCATACTGTCTTGATGAGGACAGCTTTGTAATAGAGCTGGAAGTCTGGAATTGTGATGCTGCCAGCTTTGCTTTTCTTTTTCAACATTCCTCTGGCTATTCGGGGTCGCTTCTGGTTCCATACAAATTTTAGGATTCTTTGTTCCATTTCCTTGAAAAAAGTGGATGGTATTTTGATGGGGATTGCATTGAATGTGTAGATTGCTCTAGGGAGCATTGACATCTTCACAATGTTTCTTCTTCCAAAACATGAGCATGGAATGCTTTTCCATTTCTTTGTATCTTCTTCAATTTCTTTCCTGAGTATTTTA
>NW_027409303.1:0-362 GCF_003265705.2 Callorhinus ursinus | reverse complement strand
AGTATCATATCATCTGCAAACAGCGAGAGTTTGACTTCTTCTTTGCCGATTCGGATGCCTTATATTTCTTGATCTGTCTCTCTTCTGTCTTGTTGTTGGTGTATAGGAATGCCACTGATTTCTGTGCATTGATTTTATATCCTGCTACTTTACTGAATTCCTGTATGAGTTCGAGCAGTTTTGGGGTGGAGTCTTTTCAGTTTTCCACATACAGTATCATATCATCTGCCAAGAGTGAAAGTCTGACTTCCTCTTTGCCGATTTGGATGCCTTTGATTTCTTTTTGTTGTCTGATTGCTGTGGCTAGGACTTCTAATACTATGTTGAATAGCAGTGGTGAGAGTGGACATCCCTGCCGCGTT
>NW_027409302.1:0-1206 GCF_003265705.2 Callorhinus ursinus | reverse complement strand
TAGGTGTTAGCGTTAGGGTACGGGTTAGTTTTAGGGTACAGGTTAATAATAGTGTTAGGGACCTTTACACATGTTCCGTGCCTGCTATCACAGGAGGCTGCTGCAAACCTGGCATTGCAAGAATGAGCCAGGGGCTGCGCTTGGCATGGAACACAGCTGAGAGGGGCTTGAATCTGCTCTGGGGACCAGGCAAACCCACCCCCCTCCTGCCTGTGTCCCAGCCCCCGTGGGAAGGTAGTCATGAACAGATTCTGACCTGGTCCTCTCCCAGCACAGACTTCCAGGGGCTCCCATTACGGTTAGGCTCAGGTCCATGGTCCCCGTCTGTGCCCATGTGCTGGGCAGTCCCCACCGTGGCTCCTGGCAGCCCTGAGTCCTGGTCACACATCCCTGTGGAGTCCCCTCCCCTCCAGGGTTGATGGCCAATGTGACGGCGCTCTCAGGAATAGAATGGCACAAAATGCCGGGATGTCATTTCTAAGCTGATGGAGTCTGTGACTTCTACTGGTTCCCTCTGTCCTGTGTTCATTCTCTGTCTCCTTCTCTGTCTCTGTGTCTGTGTCTCTCACAGGAGCAGGTCTGTGGGTTCCATAGGCGATGTGAGAACCCTCAGAAGCCTCCCTTGTCCCCGTTTCCCTCTCTGGTCCTGGGGTTCCGTCCCGGCCTAAGGCCTCCTCACCCTGACCGGAGCAGTGATTTTGGATCCTCTTCCACATGGGGACCCTGAAGCTGCAACACGGAGGGCCCTGACCTTGGTCTCCTGACTGGTGGCCCTGTGCTCTGCCACGTTCTGCGTGGCCAGATCCTCAGCCCCCCAAGCCCCGAGTCTGTCCTCTGCTGAAAAGCACCTCGAGGGGTAAGAAACCATGTTCCTAAGACTGTGATCTCAGGGGTTCGGGGATGGATATCCAAGGCCAACAGGCACTTCTACAAGACTGTCGGAACCTTGGGACACGGGATCTCTGCAGCCCAAGTGACAGCCGAGTAAGTTGAGGCCTTTTGTGCTATAGCCCTCCGGACTTGGGGGTGGGTATCTCTTCCTACTCCCATGTGCCCAGGGTGGTGGTGGATAACGGAACCCAGACCCTGTCTTTTCCCCGTGCCCTGGCAAGCCCCTGGGTCCCTTGGGGAACCCTGACCATCAAGCGGACTGTCGCACCGTCCCATAGGGACGGTGCGACAGTCCGCTTGATGGTCAGGGTTCCC
>NW_027409301.1:0-1206 GCF_003265705.2 Callorhinus ursinus | reverse complement strand
CCCCCAGATTCCTGTTCCCCCAGGCAGAAGTGTGGTGGCAACAAGCCGCAGAGCCATGCTCCAAATTCAGCATTGTGCCCCATTCCTCAGGGGGATGGTGGTAATGGTACTTTATGATTGTCTGGGAGGGTCCTTCAGGTCCCTGCCCCTAGGCACAGTTTCGGTAGCATAAGCCCCGGAACAATCCCCCAATTACAGCATTTGCCCCGTGTACCCAAGGGAATGTGATAATGGTCCGTTGGGTTTGTCTGGGAGGGCCCTCCATGTTCCCACTTCCACAGACACAGGTGCATTGGCAAGAAGCCCAAGAGTCATCCCCCAAAAGCAGCATTGTGCCTCCAGGGATGCTGGTCATGGGCTGTCAGGTTGGTACAGGTGGATCCTCCATGTGGGGGCCTGGAGGCTCGAGTCAACCAGATCCCACTCAAGTTGCAGTAGGAACAGATGATTTGAGGTGTTCATTTGGAAGAGGCATTTCGCTTTTCCAAAAATGTCAAAGTCATTGGTCCCCTTTGGAATGAAGATAATTACTACTGAAAAGACAAGTGTGTGTTTCCCCTTCTCCCAGGAATTGAAGCAGGTGTGCATGCCATAGGTCAGAGGACCTACTAATCTCCACCTGACAGCACTTATCTGCTCTGGATGAAAGAGCCTCAATGTTTTGAACAACAGGCTGGGAGTCAGTGATGCAGCATTTCACGGGATGTCAGTGTTCAGAGAAAGCAGCAGGTCCATTAGGCACAGTGTTATGTTCATATCAGGACTGGAGGGATAATATCTCATGAACCCCAAACTTCCGGGGATTTCCTCTTTTCTCTCGTTGACCCAGGTTTATGGTTAGAGTTATGGTACGGTTTATGGCATGCGTTAGGTTTAGGGTACGGTTTAGGTTTAGGGTACGGGTTAGGGTATGGTTTAGGGTTAGGTTCGGGACCTCTACACATGTTCCGTGCCCGCTATCACAGGAGTCTGATTGAAACTTGGCAATGCATGGATGAGCCAGGGCCTGGGCTTGGCATGGAACACAGCTCAGAGGGGCTTGAATCTGCGCTGGCATCCAGGCAAAGCCACCACCGTCCTTCCTGTGTCCCAGCCCCCGTGGGAAGTTAGTAATGAACGGATTCTGACTTTGTCTTCTCACAACACAGACTTCCAGGGTATCCCTTTAGTGTTAGGCTCAGGTCCTTGGGCCTCGTGTGTGCCCAT
>NW_027409300.1:0-1206 GCF_003265705.2 Callorhinus ursinus | reverse complement strand
GCTTCCCTGGTGTGAGTTGAGGCCGTGGGTCAGGTTGAGTGTCAGGCTCAGGTTGGCCACCAGTGGGCGCCAAATTTGTGTGTTGCCTGGGATGGTCATTCAGAGATCTCGAGTTCTGGACGCTCTCCGGAGTTCCAAGTCGTGTCTTTGAATTCTTTTTGGCACCTGACTCCTCTGGATTTGCTTAGCTATTGTCATCCCTGGGGCATTGAAGCCAGCCTTCCTGGGACAGAAGCTCAGAAGATAACCTAGGGATAGGCTAACGGCCTAGGGTCGTTTCAACCCTGATCTGCCCACGCTGGGTCAAGCTCTGGGGCGCAGCGGATCTGAGTTAGGGCGTGGGTGGGGGTGAGAGTCAGGTCAGAGTTTGCAGGCAGGGGGCCGTTCAAATTGGCATTTCGCTGGGATGCGCATGCAGCGTTCTCCTGGGAAATCTTTGCCGCAGCCTCCCAATGGGGCAGTTTCCTTCTGGGAAACGGTGTGAATCCTCTGGTATTGCTAAGATTCCCCCTATCCTTGTGGCTTTAGAGCCAGGCCTCTGGGCCAGAGACGTCAGAAGCCAGCGAAGGATAGTGTTAGGGCCTACGAGGCACCGAATACATGATGTGTAAGCACTGTGGGGTGCTTACCGGGGCTTTGTCCTGAGGGTGTGGGTTGGGTTGAGTGTCAGGCTGAGGGTTTGTCGTCAGGGGGCGAAGAATGTGTAGTTTTGCTCTGATGGGCATTGAGAGTTCTCCTACTCTGAATGCTTTCCGGAGTTACCAGTGGTGGGATTTCCTTCCGGGTGGCAGCCTGAGTCCTTTGATTCTGCTTGGGTGTGCCGAATCCTTCGTGCATTGGACCCACGCCCTGGAGACAGACCGCTCAGAAGCCAAGCTAGGGTGAGCCTTAGGGCTGAGAGACATGAGAGGCCTGATGTGCCGGCGCTGCGCTGAGCTTCCCGGGGTCTGATTTGAGGCTGTGGGTAGGGTGCTGTGTCAGGCTCAGGGATTGTGACGTGGGCACGTTGAACTTGGGTTTCGTTGGGATGGACCAGCACAGATCTCCTGTTCTGAATGCTTACTGGAGTTCCCAATGGTACGTTTTCGGTTTTAGTGGCAGGCTGAGTCCTCTGGTAATTGTCAGGTGTCCCAAATCCCTAGGGCTTTGGAGTCAAGCACCTGGGGACAGACCCTTAGAGGCCTCTAGGGTGACGGTTAGGGCCTC
>NW_027409299.1:0-1206 GCF_003265705.2 Callorhinus ursinus | reverse complement strand
TTTTCTTTGTTTAAAATTTTGGGTTGCAGCTTCTTCTAACAGACCAAAATGTACCCTAAATCTAGTGTACAGCTTTGTTCTATTCACCTGCCTGATCACATTCTCTCCTTTATTTTTTAAATTTTCTTCTTTCCTATTTCAACCAATTTTGTATCAATTCCTTTTCTGAAATCTTTTCTAATTTTCATTTTTACAGTCATAGTCCATCCCTTCGTTGTATTTACCCTTATCTTTGTATATACATAAGTTTTTCTTTCTTTAAAATTTTGGGATTCAGTTTCTTCTCACAGACCAAAATACACCCAGAATCTAGTGTGTGGTTCTGTTCTGTTCACCAGCCTGATCATATTCTTTTCTTTCTGCCCCCGGTTTCGGATCTCATCTGATTTGTTTAGTGTATACTTCTCTGGGGTCGTTGTTACCCTTTTAGTATTTTGTTCTCTCGTTCACCTATTCTTCTCCGGACAAAATGACAAAACGGGAAAACTCACCTCAAAAAAAAGAAAAAAAAAAAAAGAACAAGAGGCAGTACCGACTGCCAGGGACCAAATCAACATGGACATTAGGAAGATGTCAGAGCTAGAGTTCAGAATGACGATTATAAAGATACTAGCTGGGCTAAAAAAAAAAAAAAAAAGCATAGAAGATAGTAGAGAATCCCTTTCCGAGGAAATAAAATCGAATCAGGTTGAAATCAAAAAGGCTATTAATGAGGTGCAATAAAAAATGGAGGCTCTAACTTCTAGGATAAATGAGGCAGAAGAGACAACTCGTGACATAGAAGACCAAATGATGGAGAATAAAGAAGCTGAAAAAAAGAGAGATAAACAACTACTGGATCACGATGGCAGAATTTGAGAGATAAGTGATACAGTAAGATGAAACAATATTGGAATAATTGAGATCCCAGAAGAAGAAGGAAGAGAGAGAGGGGCAGAAGGTATATTGGAGCAAAGTATAACAGAGAACTTCCCTAATCTGGGGAAGGAAACCGACATCAAAATCCAGGCTGGGTCACAAGCTGGGTGACCATGGAGTGCGGCCAGAGACCGGGGAGACAGGAGTGATTGACCGCTTTTCTCTGAGGGCTCACTGAGGAGTAAGGCCGCAGGTCTCCGCTCCTCCGGGGCCAGAGACGGGGAGGCCACCATTTTCATTCTCATCCTCCAAAGCGGCGTGGAAAGCCTTCAGGGAACAAAAGCCACA
>NW_027409298.1:0-1206 GCF_003265705.2 Callorhinus ursinus | reverse complement strand
TGACCATCCAGGGAGGCATCTGTGGCCCTCCAGCTCAGGCCAGAAAGTGTCCTGACAACCCCCACAGCCATTACTAAGCTGACTGTGCTCCTGGCAGTGTAACAGGTCCATGGGCAGTGTAGAGAGCCCCACAGGATGTTTCCATTCCCAACGTCTCTGCGGTTGAGACAAGTGCTTCCTCCTTCACAGTCTCTTAACCCCCCAAATGTTGGATGTGGCCCTGTCCACAACAGCCATACAGCCATACAGCAGATTGACCCTGCAGTCCTGTGTAGACGCCGGGGCTTTGTGCGCGGTGACGCGGGGTCCCGCGCGGTGCTGTGCGCGGGGCTGTCAGGTCTCCCCTTCCTGGGCTCGGATCTGCTCGGTGGTCCCGGGGTCTGTGTTTACGCGCCCCTCGGATTCGGTTCCGGGGCTCCTCAGCCAGGCTGCGGTCAGGCAGCGGACACCCGCCGCGGCGCTCGTGCTCCCCGGGCCTCGGCCCTGCGTGTCCTCCCCGCGTCCGCACCGTCGGGATCCGGGTGGGGCCCCGCCTCCGTCACGAAGGTCGGCGTCTGGGCTTTTCCGGGCGGCGCTGACGTGGTTGTTTGAAGAGGAACCAACTCTGGGGGAAACCCGTCAGCGCAGCACAGATCCTCCCTCTCCACACTCAGACCCCAGCCGGCGTCTCCTCACCGCACGCGGGGTGCTTCAGGGCATTTTACCACCGACGGGGACACTGTCCCGCGGAACCACCACAGAACCCTAAGTGAGGACGTCATCCCGGTGCCCACGTTATAACCCAGGCCACGGCCCCACTTCCCCTGTCGCCACCTGCCCCGGGGTCTGAAGCGTCCTTTCCATTCGGATCCAGTTCTTTCTGGAACTGCTCCCGACACGCTGCCTTATTTGGGTGACCTTGGTGGATGTAAAGTGCGCGATGGTTCCAGTCTGGGTGGACGGTCGTGGCTTGTAACTGGGGCTGTTTTCAGTGGCCGTCCCCGTCGTTACCTGCATCGGTCCCTCATTCCCGTTTTCACTGTGACTAAACATAGTCACAGTGACCCCTCAAAACGTGTCAGGTGCACAGTTCTCGGCCTTATCTGGGTTCCCACGGTGGCACGTCATTCTCCAGAACTTCTTCCTTCTCCCCGAGGGCGGCTCTGTATGCAGGAGACACCAGTTCCCCATCCCCCTTCCCCTCGGCCCCTGCAGCCACATTCTACT
>NW_027409297.1:0-1206 GCF_003265705.2 Callorhinus ursinus | reverse complement strand
TTTTCTTTGTTTAAAATTTTGGGTTGCAGCTTCTTCTAACAGACCAAAATGTACCCTAAATCTAGTGTACAGCTTTGTTCTATTCACCTGCCTGATCACATTCTCTCCTTTATTTTTTAAATTTTCTTCTTTCCTATTTCAACCAATTTTGTATCAATTCCTTTTCTGAAATCTTTTCTAATTTTCATTTTTACAGTCATAGTCCATCCCTTCGTTGTATTTACCCTTATCTTTGTATATACATAAGTTTTTCTTTCTTTAAAATTTTGGGATTCAGTTTCTTCTCACAGACCAAAATACACCCAGAATCTAGTGTGTGGTTCTGTTCTGTTCACCAGCCTGATCATATTCTTTTCTTTCTGCCCCCGGTTTCGGATCTCATCTGATTTGTTTAGTGTATACTTCTCTGGGGTCGTTGTTACCCTTTTAGTATTTTGTTCTCTCGTTCACCTATTCTTCTCCGGACAAAATGACAAAACGGGAAAACTCACCTCAAAAAAAAGAAAAAAAAAAAAAGAACAAGAGGCAGTACCGACTGCCAGGGACCAAATCAACATGGACATTAGGAAGATGTCAGAGCTAGAGTTCAGAATGACGATTATAAAGATACTAGCTGGGCTAAAAAAAAAAAAAAAAAGCATAGAAGATAGTAGAGAATCCCTTTCCGAGGAAATAAAATCGAATCAGGTTGAAATCAAAAAGGCTATTAATGAGGTGCAATAAAAAATGGAGGCTCTAACTTCTAGGATAAATGAGGCAGAAGAGACAACTCGTGACATAGAAGACCAAATGATGGAGAATAAAGAAGCTGAAAAAAAGAGAGATAAACAACTACTGGATCACGATGGCAGAATTTGAGAGATAAGTGATACAGTAAGATGAAACAATATTGGAATAATTGAGATCCCAGAAGAAGAAGGAAGAGAGAGAGGGGCAGAAGGTATATTGGAGCAAAGTATAACAGAGAACTTCCCTAATCTGGGGAAGGAAACCGACATCAAAATCCAGGCTGGGTCACAAGCTGGGTGACCATGGAGTGCGGCCAGAGACCGGGGAGACAGGAGTGATTGACCGCTTTTCTCTGAGGGCTCACTGAGGAGTAAGGCCGCAGGTCTCCGCTCCTCCGGGGCCAGAGACGGGGAGGCCACCATTTTCATTCTCATCCTCCAAAGCGGCGTGGAAAGCCTTCAGGGAACAAAAGCCACA
>NW_027409296.1:0-1206 GCF_003265705.2 Callorhinus ursinus | reverse complement strand
GGGGGGGGTCATCTCTCTGGTACAGGTCCCAAGGGTTAGTGTGTCTCATGTGGGGCACAAATTCCCTCTCCTAAGGGAGAAGCTCTGTATTTGTGAGTTCCCTCTCTATTAGTGGTTGCAACACAAAGGGTAAGGTTTTTGACAGGATTGTATCTCTGCCTCTCCTAACCATCTTCATGTGGCCCTTATGTCCTTTGTTTTGGAGGGGACTGTGCAGCTAATTTTCTTTCAGAAGGAATTGTTCCATATGTGTGCCCATGGAAAGCAGTAAGTTCAGTGTCTTCCTATGCTGCCATCTTGAACCCCAGCCTGTCTTCTAGAGCTCTTAAAACATGTTTGCAATTGTATAAATACACACATACATACACACACACACACACAATGCAATTACCAAACACATTTTAAGAACTCTAGAAGACAGGCTGGGGTTCAAGATGGCAGCATAGGAAGACACTGAACTTACTGCTTTCCATGGGCACACATATGGAACAATTCCTTCTGAAAGAAAATTAGCTGCACAGTCCCCTCCAAAACAAAGGACATAAGGGCCACATGAAGATGGTTAGGAGAGGCAGAGATACAATCCTGTCAAAAACCTTACCCTTTGTGTTGCAACCACTAATAGAGAGGGAACTCACAAATACAGAGCTTCTCCCTTAGGAGAGGGAATTTGTGCCCCACATGAGACACACTAACCCTTGGGACCTGTACCAGAGAGATGACCCCCCCCAAATGTCTGGCTTTTCAAACTGCTGTGTTTGTGCTGGGTGGGTCCCAGGTTGATTGAGTCTGCATGCAAGCCCTTTAAGAGATGTACCTCAGTTTCCTACATCCCCTTGGGTCTCCTAGATGTAATCCCCATTGATTTGAAAAGCCAGACATTTGGGGGGGGTCATCTCTCTGGTACAGGTCCCAAGGGTTAGTGTGTCTCATGTGGGGCACAAATTCCCTCTCCTAAGGGAGAAGCTCTGTATTTGTGAGTTCCCTCTCTATTAGTGGTTGCAACACAAAGGGTAAGGTTTTTGACAGGATTGTATCTCTGCCTCTCCTAACCATCTTCATGTGGCCCTTATGTCCTTTGTTTTGGAGGGGACTGTGCAGCTAATTTTCTTTCAGAAGGAATTGTTCCATATGTGTGCCCATGGAAAGCAGTAAGTTCAGTGTCTTCCTATGCTGCCATCTTGAACCCCAGCCTGTCTTCTAGAG
>NW_027409295.1:0-1206 GCF_003265705.2 Callorhinus ursinus | reverse complement strand
CTTCTGTGCTAGTTTCAAGTCCAGCCAGAATCTGTGTAATCATTGTTTTCAATTCAAGTTCAGACATCGCAATTATGTCCATATTGATTAAATCACTGGCAGTGAGTACAACATCCTATTCTATCTTTTGGAGTGAATTTCTCCATCTCGTCATTTTCTCCAGGAAGAAAAGAAGAGAAAAAGACAGAAAAAAGTAATACCAATGATAGCAGAGAAAAACAAGACCAACAAAAATCAAAACAGAAACAATTAAAGAAAGAAACAAAAAAAAAGTATGCCCTGGTCGTGTTTGATCCGCCTTCCAAAGAATTTAGATACCAAAATAAGAAAATGTATAACGTTTTGAAAGGAAATATATATGATTTACATAAAAATGGACATCAATATGAATTAAAAAGAATTGAAAAATAAGAAAATAACTGAAAAATAATAAAATATAAGAATAAAAATGCAAAGAATGTCATATACGGTTTTCCCCAAGAGCTGACGCTTTGCAGCCCTCTCTGATCAGTTAACTTGGTGTGAGCGAGTTGTTTGCGGGAAACTTCTGGGCAAGGAGCCCGTTGAGTTGATTCTCAAGTGGATTTGTCCTAGGGGAATAGCTCTCCTAGAGTGCACATGGAGGCATGGCTGGGTGTATGCTCCCCCAGCCTCCAGTAGGTGGCACTAGTTTGCTCCCTGCAGGGTTTCAGAGGTGATGGGTAGGATGAATGTGGCAGTGACCCCCTTTCTAGCCCTGGAGCTGAAAATTCCGTCCCCCCACTCTTCAGTGAACCCTCTCATGACAGCAATCAATCAGTCTTCCTTCCCTGGTTTCCATCAGAAATCTGGGTTCACCTGCCTGTGCCTGAGTATTTTAACTCAGGCATGTGACAGAGTTTCAAAACTCCAAATGTTCAACATCGACCCCAACAATTCTCCCTGTTCAGGATCTCCTGCGCTGCTGCTATTTGCACCCTATCCCAAGAAAGTGACCGCGTTACCATGGAGTGTTCGCAGTTTATGGCTACACAAAGCAGAAAACCGGCACCTAGTCTGACTGTTCTCAGCCTGCTTTCCCGTTCCTAAAGCTGGGTCATTAGATAGCTCCAATATTAAATTTTTTGGGGGGTTTCCTTTTTTTAATTTTAAGTTCAATTAATTAACAATATAGTGTATTATTAGTTTTAGAGTTCAGTGATTCATCAGTTCCAATATTAAATTTTT
>NW_027409294.1:0-1206 GCF_003265705.2 Callorhinus ursinus | reverse complement strand
AGCCTTGTGTCTTCCCTTTCCCACACAACCATTTCCAAAACTCAATTTAAATCAGCGATTGGGTCAGTTCAACGTTTCTCATTGATGCTTCTCCCATCCTTCTCCACTTGAGCCTTCTCCTAGTGCGTCCTAGGGATTCTGGTTTCCCTTTTCTCATTGGGGATCCTCTTGCTCACCAAAGTGACTCTCCTAAAACGAAAATTTTTTCATTTCATGCTATGTGCTGCTTTGGAATAAAGACAAGAAGCTATTATGAGTTGTTTAGGCTGGGGATACTAATCTTTAGGTCAGTTGTTGTAAAGAGGCATAAAACCACTTAAATATTTTAATGGCTCCTGTGTACTTGGCCTGCCAAGGACTGGCCCAACCTGCCTCCCCAGAATTGATTTTCTTTGCGTCTCTCCCCCCACCCAACATATGAGTCCCACTGAGCTTCTTGCATTTATCAACCTGTCTTGCCTATTTCTTACCTCATAGACATTCTTTACACTTTGTTTTCTACCCAGAATTATTACGGAGAGAAGAGAGAGACAGAGAGAGAGAGAGACTAGCTCTAAGACCCTTCCTGAATACTTCCCCATCTTCCTTCCACTTGCACAACTGAGCAGCCTCTCTTTGGGACTTCACTACCCTGGTAGATAACTCTGTCTCAAAGTTTATGGTTTATTGCTCTTATTTGTATATCTTTACATCTTCTTTTAGACTATATCCTCTTTGACGGCAAAGAGCCATGTTGTGCACTGCATGCCTAGCAAACAGCCCAGTAGCAGGAACAGAGATGACACAATAATTATTTGTTGAGCTAATTTACTGAATAAGCAACCACTTTGCTCCAAACACATCTGCAATCCTTGGTGTAGCCAGCCATTGGGACTGAAACATTAACCACTCTGGTATGAAATCCAATTTGCCACAATTTTTTTTGTATCATATGAAAGTTTAGTGTTCACTAGGCTCGAGGAAATTAAAATATAAGCAATACATTAATAGCTCTTCTCCATGGAAATAAAAAGCTGTGATAAACGTTTATGTGAATCAATTTTCATCTTAAATCACCTCAGTTTTTCCAATTACATAGTCTCAGTGAAAGTCAATACCATACATCTTTCAGAATTTCCTAACCATAAAGTAACTTGTAGTTTCCTACTTATTTGTGAAAATAAGTATTAGTTCTATGATCTATAGCAAATCTAAAAGCATCTAGTG
>NW_027409293.1:0-1206 GCF_003265705.2 Callorhinus ursinus | reverse complement strand
AGTGGAGAGGGAGAAGCAGGCTTCCCGCTGAGCAGGAAGCCCGACGCAGGGCTCCCTCCCAGGACCCTGGGATCATGACCTGAGCCGAAGGCAGACGCTTAACGACTGAGCCACCCAGGCGCCCCACCAGACTGATAACTTTTCCCACACGTGTCTTACTCTGGTAGACGCAGGGCGGCCGCCTGCAGAAGCAGGGACAGAGCCCGTGGGGACAGGCATGGCTCCCAGTCTGGTCACAGCCTCGGTCACCGCGGACGACGCTCGGCTTCACCGCTCAGAGGACAGTGCGACCTTCTGATGACACCGTTTGCATGTTTGCTGCTCCTATCACCCTATCAGTATTAGTATAGAAAGTTCTACCGTTCCCAAGACGTTCCCGTGTGAAGCTCACTTATAATGTTCTTCAACTCTTCTTTCTGATGTGGCTAACGATTTCCGGTGCGTTCTGAGTGCTGACACTATGTGCTCAGCACGCTGAGCTCTCACACAGCTTGGCGGCGTGACTGCATGTCATGTTCACGCGGCTAGCGAGAGCACGACACCAGTGAGTTGGGACAAGGTAGAAGGGATTTTTTTAAAATGGTAGAAATGCCAAATAGTATTTCCTTTGCAGTCAATCATACACAATCTCTGCATTCGATGAGTGCACCATGGGTGGTGGGATTGGAATATGACTTTCACCGGGGGCAGGGGCAGGGTGCGTAGTTGTATAATTGTCTTCCCATCGTGTTACGTTGCGTGCCCTGTCTCTCCTGTCACACACGCACGTGTGCGCGCACACAGACATACCCGTGCATTCCCCACATGTGTATCACTCAGTAAATCCTGGAGCCGCCTCTGAATCCCCTGCTTGCTCACTCAGGACGGCGCTCTCTGCAGCATTTCCCCTCAGCGGGGTCGGGTCCCTGCATTTCCTGCCTTGGGTTCTGCTCCTGTAGGAGGGCTCCCGGAGCAGGCATGCATGGGATCCAGAAAGTACCAGAATTTCTGGAGAGTGGGTCCCTTATCCGGTGGGACACAAATTCTCAGGTCCTTCTCCCTCATGATCCTAAGTTTTTTAAAAGATGAAATGGGAGTAGCTCAGACCCCAGTTGAATTTGCAAATGTGAAGGGAGTGTGTTATGTTCATGTGTGTGTCTGTCTGGGGGGGCTCACCATCCTGTAGAAGTGTGTATGGGTATCTGTGTGTGGAGGCTTGTATATACA
>NW_027409292.1:0-1206 GCF_003265705.2 Callorhinus ursinus | reverse complement strand
CCCTAAAAATGTAAAACATCATCCAAATTCCAATAGTTAAGTCTCCAGTGAGCATGTGATCATGAGTCTCCAATTTAATATGTTCATTTTGTATCCAGTATTTAAAGAAACGTAAAAAAATCATTCCCAAAATTTTGAGGAAGAAATGTGGGGAGAAAGATCTAATAAGCTCAGGGGGCCCCTAGAAATGGTGAGGAGCAGTAAATGTCCTGGTTCTGGCAATATTCCAACCCCAGTTAAAGCACCTTGATGCCCAGACTAATAAAGAAGCAAAGGAAAATTTATCCAAAAGAAAAAAGTAGGGATGTCTTTACGGTTATCAAGACATCTTACTGATTGAACGTTGCACCAGAATAACAAGCAAAGGGAAGACACCCACAATTAACAAAAGGAACTACACACAGTACAACAGAAGTGGGGGATTTTAAAAGATGATTTGCTAAAAGAACTTGTCTAAATGACATAAAATGCAAAACTTCTAATTAGAAACTCAGGTTTTGAATTTTGGATCTACTCATATTTCCTATTTGAACTTGGAGCACAACCAGACTGTTCCAAATGTTAATATCCTCCCCTAACTAGTAGGGCTAGAGATGTCCAACCTCCTCAGGTGGTTGACAGATTTAGTGAATATATGGAAAGAGCTTAACATAGGCCCTCCTGTTGATAACGAGTGCTGATCATTGGTGATGAGATTTGGCTGAGTTATCTCGGATTGCTTCCCCACCTCTGGGTCCCCAATTCCACAGCCTTCTTTCAGCTCCTTCTGGCCCTCCACCTACCACAGGGTGGCGCCCTCTAGCGAGTATTCACATTTACCCAGAGAGACCTTTCTATATTGCAGTTAAGTTACTGTCCAATTCCGCACATTAACACCTTCCTGGTGACTCCCTGCTGGAGACTGAACCCCAAGTTCTGTAGCTCCCAACACTTGGCTTGCCTCCCCTGACTGACCCTCCAGCTTCCCACTCACACTGTCTTGCCCACATCGATGTCACAAACACTGAACTTGAGTTGTAGCTTCATATGAAGCCCCAATCTCCAAGGCTCAGAGCCTCCATACACAGCTGCCCTCTGCTTGGAGTCACTCACTGGTCTGTTTAGGATCATTCACCTCCTCTCCATCTTCACAATCCCATCTCCTCCTTCAGACTCCAAGGACTCATCTCCTTCACTAACCTGTTTTTGTTTTGCTGGGCTTTTGTA
>NW_027409291.1:0-1206 GCF_003265705.2 Callorhinus ursinus | reverse complement strand
TCCAACAGTATGAGAACACACTTCTACCATATGTATGTTTGACATATTTGTCTATTTCCTTCTAAGGTCATGGGCTACCTAATTTAAGTGTATCTCATATTTTATTAGTTTCTTGTGCTGAATTTCTTTGTGTCTGTATCACAGTGACAGAGTTACTGATGATGGTCTGCCAAGACCGAAAGCATTTTCTGGATTGTCAGAAATTTTTCTCTGATACAGTTTTAATGTGACATGCTTTTATATTTTTTTCAGAAATTGGTAAACTGTGATTTAACAAGAATATATGGCCAATTATATTACCAAGTTTTTATCCATCTATGTATATAAGATAACTCACTCTGTTTTCCCCCAAATGAGCCCTGTTGATCTTTAATGATCAAATCCACTATTTTCAGGGTGGAGTGCATAATTCATCTTACATTTTGGATGGAGTATTTTTGGCTTTTTTTTTTTTAAAGATTTTATTTATCTACTTGACACACAGAGATAGCAACAGCAGGAACACAAATGGGGGAGTGGGAGAGGGAGAAGCAGGCTTCCCGCGGAGCAGGGAGCCCGATGTGGGGCTCGATCCCAGGACCCTGGGATCATGACCTGAGCCGAAGGCAGATGCTTAACGACTGAGCCACCCAGGCGCCCTGTTTTTGGCTTTTTGACTAGTTTGTCAACAACTGCCTTTAATAGGTGAACTGTGTTTTTAATTCTATAAGAAATTAAGAAAAACACTGGAAACAAAAATCAATATTGTGTTGTTAAACTGTGTATGATAGTTATATATTTTTCTATAATTATCCCGGTTACCTTGTTGATTCATAAGTACCATAAAAATGGCATTAAGCCCTATTTATTTATGTATTTATTTTTTTTTAAAGATTTTTTTTTTTTTTTTTTTTATCTGACAGAGACACAGCGAGAGAGGGAACACAACTAGGGGGAATGGGAGAGGGAGAAGCAGGCTTCCTGCTGAGCAGGGAGCCCGATGTGGGGCTCGATCCCAGGACCCTGGGACCATGACCTGAGCTGAAGGCAAGTGCTTAATGACTGAGCCACCCAGGTGCCCCAAATTAAGCCCTATTTAGTTGGAGAAAATTTATGTGATCTTTTTATTTTTTTTATAGGAAGTTTTGTCATGTAGAACATATGGATAATCAGGATTCTCTTTTTTTCCTGATTAAAATAAGATTGTTGCTTGTTTGACATTATTTT
>NW_027409290.1:0-1206 GCF_003265705.2 Callorhinus ursinus | reverse complement strand
GGGGGGGGTCATCTCTCTGGTACAGGTCCCAAGGGTTAGTGTGTCTCATGTGGGGCACAAATTCCCTCTCCTAAGGGAGAAGCTCTGTATTTGTGAGTTCCCTCTCTATTAGTGGTTGCAACACAAAGGGTAAGGTTTTTGACAGGATTGTATCTCTGCCTCTCCTAACCATCTTCATGTGGCCCTTATGTCCTTTGTTTTGGAGGGGACTGTGCAGCTAATTTTCTTTCAGAAGGAATTGTTCCATATGTGTGCCCATGGAAAGCAGTAAGTTCAGTGTCTTCCTATGCTGCCATCTTGAACCCCAGCCTGTCTTCTAGAGCTCTTAAAACATGTTTGCAATTGTATAAATACACACATACATACACACACACACACACAATGCAATTACCAAACACATTTTAAGAACTCTAGAAGACAGGCTGGGGTTCAAGATGGCAGCATAGGAAGACACTGAACTTACTGCTTTCCATGGGCACACATATGGAACAATTCCTTCTGAAAGAAAATTAGCTGCACAGTCCCCTCCAAAACAAAGGACATAAGGGCCACATGAAGATGGTTAGGAGAGGCAGAGATACAATCCTGTCAAAAACCTTACCCTTTGTGTTGCAACCACTAATAGAGAGGGAACTCACAAATACAGAGCTTCTCCCTTAGGAGAGGGAATTTGTGCCCCACATGAGACACACTAACCCTTGGGACCTGTACCAGAGAGATGACCCCCCCCAAATGTCTGGCTTTTCAAACTGCTGTGTTTGTGCTGGGTGGGTCCCAGGTTGATTGAGTCTGCATGCAAGCCCTTTAAGAGATGTACCTCAGTTTCCTACATCCCCTTGGGTCTCCTAGATGTAATCCCCATTGATTTGAAAAGCCAGACATTTGGGGGGGGTCATCTCTCTGGTACAGGTCCCAAGGGTTAGTGTGTCTCATGTGGGGCACAAATTCCCTCTCCTAAGGGAGAAGCTCTGTATTTGTGAGTTCCCTCTCTATTAGTGGTTGCAACACAAAGGGTAAGGTTTTTGACAGGATTGTATCTCTGCCTCTCCTAACCATCTTCATGTGGCCCTTATGTCCTTTGTTTTGGAGGGGACTGTGCAGCTAATTTTCTTTCAGAAGGAATTGTTCCATATGTGTGCCCATGGAAAGCAGTAAGTTCAGTGTCTTCCTATGCTGCCATCTTGAACCCCAGCCTGTCTTCTAGAG
>NW_027409289.1:0-1206 GCF_003265705.2 Callorhinus ursinus | reverse complement strand
TTTGTTGTCCTGGTTTTTCTCTGCTATTATTGTTGTTACTTTTTTCTGTCTTTTTTACTTCTTTTTTTCCTGAGAAAATGACGAAATGGAGAAATTCACTCCAAAAGGAAGAACAGGATTTTGCACTCACTACCAGGGATTTAATCAATATGGACATAATTACAATGTCTGAACTTGAATTAAAAACAATGATTACACAGATTCTGGCTGGGCTTGAAACTGGCACAGAAGGCACTAGAGAATCCCTTACTCTAGACATAAAAGAACTAAAATCTACTCAGGCCAACATTAAATATGCTATTACGTAGGTAGAGTCCAAGTGGAAGCTACACAAATTGGATGAATGATGCAGAACAAGTCAGTGCTATAGAAGATAAAATGATGGAAAATAGAGGGCTGAGAAGAAGAGAGAAAATCTATTGGATCATAAAGGGATACTTGGAGAAGTCAATGATTCCATAAAGAGAAATGATATCTATATTTTTGGGGTCCCAGGTAATGAGTGCACGATTTTCATTGCGTGTTTATTTGTAATTGCTGAAAGAATGGTGCCTCTATGAAGGGAACTTTCTGAACTACCTGCGGCTTCCTGTGAATCTGTATAAGTCTAACGCTCTACCTCCATACCTACCTGTAGTTGTTCGCTGCCTGTCAGCACACCTCGGAATAGTCCCTCAAACTAGCAGTCCCACCCTGGTCGTTGGAGTTCCAAGCTTCCCTAAAGACCCCAGAACACTGCCTGTGGGTGTCAAGCAGCAGTGAAGGAGGCAGGAGGGATCTGGTGCTGGTCTGTGACTCGGCAGGTGCTGGGCTATGATGCACTGTGATCCTTAGGGGCGGAGAAGGCCAGGTATGGGACAGAGGCAACTCCCACACTGCGGTCCTCCCAAAGCTGATGTTTTGCCTTTTGGCAGGAAAGGCCAGAACAAGGACCATGCTCACAGTCTCACCCCCCTTCTTCCCTCCCTCCTCTGGGCGGCATCTGTCACCTGCCCTTGTAGATGCCCTCCCCAACTTGCCATCTCCTGCCTCCTGCTCACACAAACACCTCCAAAAAAAGTTACCCCCATTTTCCAAATGAAGGTATAGGGACTCAAGGCGTGAGCAGCTCTGGGTGCCAGCCCTTCCAGGAGCCTCGTGTTTGTGGAGCCCAAGATATTGTGAGCAGGGTCTGAGCAGCTAAGCACAGGAGATTCTAAGTGTTGG
>NW_027409288.1:0-1206 GCF_003265705.2 Callorhinus ursinus | reverse complement strand
CAGGGTAGTCAGGAAAGGTCTCATGAGAAGGTGGTGTGTGTGTAAGACCACGAAGGCAGAAAAGGACCAGGGGGTGCAAAGGCCTTGGTGTGTCACACAACCAGCCAGGAAGGCAAGGCTCACTGAGCAGGGGGTGGGGGTGAGGGGTTGCAGGGAGCAGATGTTGAGATAGGAAGCAGCAGAGGGTGATAAGCAGGGGGATAAAATACTCTGACCTTTTTTTAGCATCAGGTTTACTATGGTAGGATGTACATACAATGAAATCCACCCTTTTCAGTTATCCCGTTCTATGAACTTTGGTAAATGCATAAAGCCGCGCATCCACCCCCACAATCGAGTCATGGTATATGGTGCCACTGCCAAAGTCCCTCTGTGCTCCCTTTGTAGCTGACCCCTTGGCCTCCCCTCAACCCGTCCCATCCCTAGTGTGTTTTCTGTCTCGGTCTGTTTTGCCTTCTCCAGAATGCCACACAAACAACGTCATCGGGTATATTGGCTTTTGAGTAGGACTTCTCCACTCAGCGTGGTGCCTTTGAGATTCAGTCCATGTTGTTGAGTGTATAAGTAGCCTGTTTCTTTTGATTGCGGAGTATTACCTTATGGTATGGATAGACCACAGTTTGTTTATCCATTCACCAGTTGTGAACATTTGAGTGGCTTACATTTTGAGGAGATTATGAAATAAAGCTGTGAACATTTGCATATATGTTTTTGTGCAGATGTATGTTTTCTTTTCTTCCCACTTGGGAGTGGGCTGGCTGGGCCGTATGGTAAGGAACTGCCAAACTAGGATCACAAGAATTCCATATTATGCATTCTCACCAGGACTTAATATTGTCATTGAAAAAAGTACTTTAGTCGTATTAATAACCATGTAGTGTTATCTTACTATGGCTTCATTTTGGATTTCTCCCATCCAAGTACGAACCAGGCCCGACCCTGCTTAGCTTCCGAGATCAGACGAGATCGGGGGCGTTCAGGGTGGTATGGCCGTAGACTTCATTTTGGATTTCTCTAATGATTAATGATATTGAGCATCTTTATAGGTGTTTCTTTGCCTTCCATATATATTTTTTGGTGACATGTCTATTCGAATCCTTTGCCCATTTTTATTAGGTTGTTTATTTTCCTCTTACTGAGTTGTGACAGACCTTTATCTATTCTGGAAACTGATCCTATATCAGATACATGTTTCAAAAATATCTT
>NW_027409287.1:0-1206 GCF_003265705.2 Callorhinus ursinus | reverse complement strand
TTTTCGATTAACTAATAGAATTTAAAACATTTTTATGGCCAAAATATTTCCATAGAATTCAACAGAGAAACAGTAATCTGTAAAATTATTTGAAATGCTGACAACTGTAGAAAATGGGCCTATAATATATGGGCATATAATAATAATGGGTAAATCTAAGTGGTGACCAAATATATGAATTTGTTCAAACTCACTCTTACTGTTTATGAAAACAGTAAGAAATCCCTTCCATACCCATCAGCCTGTCAAAAAACTTAAAGAGCTGTCACGTCGATTGGGATTGGAACTTTTAAACAGATAGCAAAGTGGTACTTTTTAATTTTTATAGAAGAAATGTGATGTGCTATAACATTTGCGGGAAATAATCTGAAAACAGCTGTGAGTAATAAAAATATAGATATGCATGATTTCCTCAGGGTTTCTCAATCTCAGCACTATTGACATTCTGGCTCAGATCATTCACTGTGCTGGGCTTTGTCCTGGGCGTTGTAGGATGTCTAGAGCATCTCTGGCCTCTAGTGACACCTCCCCTATCTGACAGCCTAAAATGCCTCTGGACATCACTCAATGTCCCCTGGAGGACAAAATTGCCTCCAGTGGAGAACCAGCATTTTAATTCAATCTCAAAATAGTTTTGTATAATTGATAAAATAGCAATTTAATGAGAGAAAATATGAAAAATCCTCAAAAGTGTAAATGAAATATTATGAAATCATTGAAACAATAAATTAGCATTATATTAATAGAGGGAGGCAAGTCTGTAAGGTACTAAAGGGGGAAACAAGCTATTAAAAAAAAAAGACTGCACTGTAGTTAAAGACCATTTACAATGTGCATAAGATTCCATTCATGAATTTGTACAAAAGTGTACGAATCGGGGCACCTGTGTGGGTCAGTTGGTTAAACATCTGCCTCTGGCTCAGGTCCTGGGGTTGGAGTCCTGGGATCCAGCCCAGCATCAGGCTTCTGAGCAGGAAACCTGCTTCTCCCTCTCCCTCTGCCCCTCCACTCTGTTATGCTCTCTTGCACATGCTCTGTCTCTCTCTATCAAATAAATAAATAAAATATTTAAGAAAAAAAGTGTATGAATATTTGCGTGTGCGTAATAAAGAAGCATACTATTTTTTTTTTTTAAGAAAGAGAAGGCAGAGAAGCTAGTTGGGTGAGGGACAGAGAGAGAGGCAGAGAGAGAAACTCAAGCAGACT
>NW_027409286.1:0-1206 GCF_003265705.2 Callorhinus ursinus | reverse complement strand
TATATATATATATATATATGTATATATATATATATATATGTTGTTCTCTTTTTAAAATGTAGGGATTCAGTTTCTTCTGACAGACCAAAATATACCCTAAATCTCTAGTGTATGGTTGTGTTCTAGTCTCCTGCCTGATCACATTCTCTCACATTTTTTTTTAATTTCTCTTCTTTCTTTTTTCAACCAACTTCTTATCTTATCAATTCCTTTTATAAAATCTTTTATAATTTTCATCTTTACAGTCATCTTCCATCCCTTCATCATATTTACCCTTATTGTTGTACATATATAAGTTTTTCTTTTTTAAAATTTTGGGAGGCACTTTCTTCTAACAGACCAAAATACGCCCAAAATCCAGTGTGTGGCACTGATCTATGCACCAGCCTGATCATATTTGATCATATTTTTTTTTATCTTTTTCTTTCTCCTTTTTTTTTCTTTTTTCTTTCTTTCCCTTTCTTTTCCGCTGGTTTCAGGTCTCTTCTGATTTGTTTAGTGTATATTTTTCTGGGGTCGTTGTTACCCTCTTAGCATTTTGTTCTCTCATTCATCTATTCTCCTCTGGACAAAATGGCAAGATGGAAAAAATCACTTCAAAAAAAGAACAAGAGGCAATACTGACTGCCAGGGACCTAATCAATATGGACATTACTAAGATGTCAGAACTAGAGTTCAGAATGACGATTATAAAGATACTAATTGGGCTTGAAAAAAGCATGGACGATATTAGAGAAACCCTTTCTGGAGAAATAAAAGAACTAAAATCTAACCAAGTCGAAATCAAAAAGGTTGTTAATGAGGTGCAATCAAAAATGGAGGCTCTAACTGCTAGGATAAATGAGGCAGAAGAGAGAATTAGTGATATAGAAGACCAAATGATGGAAAATAAAGAAGCTGAGAAAAAGAGACATAAACAACTACAGGATCACGAGGGCAGAATTCGAAGATAAGTCATACCATAAGATGAAACAATATTAGAATAATTGGGATCCCAGAAGAAGAAGAAAGAGAGAGGGGGGCAGAAGGTATTTTGGAGCAAATCATAGCAGAGAACTTCCCTAATGTAGGCAAGGAAACAGGCATTAAAATCCAGAAGACACAGAGAACCCCCCTCAAAATCAATAAAAATACTCAAAACCCCGACATCGATTAGTAAAACTTATGAGTCTCAGAGACAAAGAGAAAATCCTGAAAGCAGCTCGG
>NW_027409285.1:0-1207 GCF_003265705.2 Callorhinus ursinus | reverse complement strand
TCTCAGCATTTCCCCATTGAGAATGATATTCGCTGTAGGTTTTTCATTGATGGGTTTTATGATATTGAGGTATGTACCCCCTATCCCTATACTCTGAAGAGTTTTGATCAAGAAAGAATGCTGTACTTTGTCAAACGCTTTTTCTGAATCTATTGAGAGGATCATATGACTCTTGTTCTTTCTTTTGTTAATGTATTGTATCACGTTGATTGATTTGCGGATGTTGCACCAAACTTGCAGCCCAGGGAGAAATCCCACTTGATCATAATGAATAATCCTTTTAATGTACTGTTGGATCCTATTGGCTAGTATTTTGGTGAGAATTTTTGCATCCATGTTCATCAAGGATATTGGTCTGTAATTCTCCTTTTGGATGGCGTCTTTGTCTGGTTTGGGGATCAAGGTAATGGTGGCCTCATAAAATGAGTTTGGAAGTTTTCCTTCCATTTCTATTTTTTGGAACAGTTTCAGGAGAATAGGTATTAATTCTTCTTTAAATGCTTGATAGAATTCCCCTGGGAAGGCAACTGACCCTGGGCTTTTGTTTGTTGGGGTATTTTTGATGACTGCTTCAATTTCCTTAGTGGTTATAGGTCTGTTCAGGTTTTCTGTTTCTTCTTTGTTCAGCTTTGGTAGTTGATACATCTCTAGGAATGCACCCATTTCTTCCAGGTTATCTAATTTGCTGGCATAGAGTTGCTCATAATATGTTCTTAGAATTGTTTGTATTTCTTTGGTGTTGGTTGTGATCTCTCCTCTTTCATTCATGATTTTGTTGATTTGGGTCATTTCTCTTTTCTTTTTGATACATCTGGCCAGCGGTTTATCAATCTTGTTAATTCTTTCAAAGAACCAGCTCCTAGTGTCGTTGATCTGTTGTACTGTTCTTTTGATTTCTATTTCATTGATTTCTGCTCTGATCTTTATTATTTCTCTTCTCCTGCTGGGTTTAGGCTTTATTTGCTGTTCTTTCCTTAGCTCCTTTAGGTGTTAGGTTGTATATTTGAGACCTTTCTTGTTTCCTTTAGAAAGGCTTGTATTGCTATATACTTTCCTCTCAGGACTGCCTTTGCTGTATCCCAAAGATTTTGAACAGTTGTGTTTATATTTTCATTGGTTTCCATGAATTTTTTTAATTCTTCTTTAATTTCCTGGTTGACCCATTCATTCTTCAGTAGGATGCTCTTTAGCCTCCATGTATTTGAGG
>NW_027409284.1:0-1207 GCF_003265705.2 Callorhinus ursinus | reverse complement strand
CCTGGTGATGGGTATTAAAGAGGGCACATTCTGCGTGGAGCACTGGGTGTTATGCACAAACAATGAACCATGGAACACTACATCAAAAACTAATGATGTAATGTATGGTGACTAACATAACAATAAAAAATAAAAAAAAAAGAATGAGATCTTGCCATTAGCAACAACATGGATGGACCTAGAGGGTATTATGTTAAGTGAAATAATTCAGAAAGAGAAAGACAAATACCATATGATGTTACTTATGTGTAATCTAAAATACAAAACAAAAGAACAAAAAAATTAAAAATGGACTCATAAATGCAGAGAACAAACTGGTGGCTGCTAGAGGGGAAGGGGTGAGGGATGGAGAAAATACGTGAAGAGGTACAGACTTTCAGTTATAAAATAAGTAAGTTGCAGAGATGAAAAGTACAGCACAGGGAATATAATCAATATTTTTTAAATGTTTTATGATGACAGTTGGTGACCACACTTACCGTGCTGAACACTGAGTAATGCATAGAATAGGCAAATCGCTATGTTGTACACCTGAAACAAATATAACATGGTATGTCAACTATACTTTGATAAAAAAATATATATATTTTGTAGAGAGAAGTTAAATAGATGATTTCAGAAGTGGTTTTAGATTTAAAGCATTTAATGTTACATATTTTGATCGGCTTGCATTTAATAGTGAGTCGCAATCATCTTTGAGGCTGATTTATTTTCTTTTTTGTTTAGTTTTTTTAAAGAAAGATATGCTTCAAAATGACCCTGTTGACCTTTTGTGTGTGTATACACACACACACACACACACACACGACATTTGTGTATATATGTGTATATATATATATATATATGATATTTGATAGTTTTAAGTCAGAATTTTTAGAAGCAAAAATTCTTTTAAAAACTGATCTAACTACAGAAAAGACAGAAGCAGCACCATATGATTGAAGTGTATGAGCTTTCACTCCTTCTTATTCAGGTCTAATTCTCAGGCACATGAATTATTGGCTGTCCTCATTCCACATCATAAGACATAAGTTCTAAAGTATAAGTAACTATTTTCTTTAGTCCATTAACTTCTCAGAATCCCAGACCAGGAGAGTCAACTCAATAATGTGACATTTCGTTTCTAGCTCTTTCTGTCTTTTATAATAATATTCAGAGGAAATAATATGTAAATCAGTTTAGACTGGGTAATAGGTACCAAATGACC
>NW_027409283.1:0-1207 GCF_003265705.2 Callorhinus ursinus | reverse complement strand
CCCAAAACTGCCAACCTGTTAGGAGAGTGTGCAAGTCACTATGTGTCCCATTTGCGGTTGACATGGGACTTTGGCACTCTTTCTAGTGTTTCCCATGGCCTTGCCTGTCTGTTGAACAAGGGCTTCGGGCCTCTTCATGGGCCAAGGTGTTGTGACTCACCTTTAGAGCACCCAGGGATTGGTGGTGAGTTCCCAGTCTGAAGCTGTCCTAAGATAAGACAATCCGAGTTTACTGTTTGAAAGAAACGTTTACCCTTCTGGCCCTGAGCACTTGGTAATTGGCCAGCTGAAGACGCACGGAGATGGGGGTCTAGCTTGCCCTACTGGCTCCTGGCTGTTTGAGATGCCTTCTTTCTCAAGATCAGATGGCCTGGGCACGGCCTACTCTGCTCTAGGGTCTGTTCAGGGCAGAAATAGCTTTCTTCAAGGAATAATGCTCCAAAGACCCATTCGAAACATTTGATCCGCAGCTGGGAGTTGCAGCCTGGTTCCCCTGAATCACTGCTGCCTCCAGGCACTGATGGAAATGGCGGAAAACCTCCAATGTCAGAAGCTTCCCTCTCCTTGGGGAAAGCTGAAAAGATTGGGTGTAGGCATGGCCAGAGGATTTGGGAGGGAGCTCGCCTCCATTTCCGGGGCAAGGGGAGCTGAAGTTAGACACCTCACTCCCACATAACTTTCATTCCCTTTGGAAGTGTTGATCTTTGGCTTTCCTTGAAGCCATCCCATCCTCTTGCCCTTTTGGTAGCTACGTTGTTTCACAGGGAGGAATACTCTGGGTAGCATCTCACAAGCCGTGTGTCCACCAAACACCCAGGGTTGGTGGCAAGTTCCCATTGAGATCCCGGCCTAGGGGAGAACAATGTGCCTGAGAGCCGAAAGGAAAGTTTCCCCTTCTGCCCCTGAGTGCTTGGATCTTGTCCTGATCTTTGAAATGCTGTGGTTGGCAGCCAGCTTGTCTCCCACCCCTGGCTGCCAGAGATGCCTTTGTTCGGAAGGGCAGACCGTTGACACAGGTGCGGTATGCTCCGGGACCTCTTCATTCTAAAAGGAACTCGTGCCAGGAATGCTCCTCCAATGGCTACTTACAAATGCATCATCAGCTGGGAGAACCAGTCTGCTAACACTAAAGTGTTTCTGGTTATTTTGTGTCCCCCCTCCCCGCCACAGACGGACAGGCAGCAGGAGAGACATCCGATTCCAGAAG
>NW_027409282.1:0-1207 GCF_003265705.2 Callorhinus ursinus | reverse complement strand
TTCTCAATGGGGAAAAGCTCTCAGCTTTTCCCCTAAGGTCAGGAACGGGGCAGGGATGCCCACTATCACCACTGCTATTCATCATAGTATTAGAAGTCCTAGCCACAGCAATCAGACAACAAAAAGAAATCAAAGGCTTCCAAATCTGCAAAGAGGAAGTCAAACTCTCACTCTGTGCAGATGATATGATACTTTATGTGGAAAACCCAAGACTCCACCCCAAAACTGCTAGAACTCATACAGGAATTCAGTCATGTAGCAGGCTATAAAATCAATGCACAGAAATCAGTGGCATTCCTATACACCAACAACAAGACAGAAGAGAGACAAATCAAGGAGTCGATCCCATTCACAAATGCACTCAAAACCATAAGATACCTAGGAATAAATTTAACCAAAAGGCAAAGGATCTGTACTCAGAAAACTATAAAATACTCACGAAAGATATTGAAGAAGACACAAAGAAATGGAAAAAACGTTCCATGCTCATGGATTGGGAGAACCAACATTATGAAGATGTCAATGCTACCTAGAGCAATCTACACATTCAATGCAAACCCCATCAAAATACCATCCACTTTTTTCAAAGAAATGGAACAAATAATCCTGAAATTTGTATGGAACCAGAAGAGACCCCGAATAGCCAGAGGAATGTTGAAAAAGAAAAGCAAAGCTGGCGGCATCACAATTCCGGACTTCCAGCTCTATTACAAAGCTGTCATCATCAAGACAGTATGGTACTGGCACAAAAACAGACACATAGATCAATGGAACAGAATCGAGAGCCCAGAAATGGACCCTCAACTCTATGGTCAACTTATTTTTGACAAAGCAGGAAAGAATGTCCAATGGCAAAAAGACAGTCTTCCCAACACCATTTGTTGGGAAAATTGGACAGCCACATGCAGAAGAATGAAACTGGACCATTTCCTTACACCACACACAAAAATAGACTCCAAATGGTTGAAAGACCTAAACGTGAGACAGGAGTCCATCAAAATCCTAAAGGAGAACACAGGTAGCAGCCTTTTCGACCTTAGCCGCAGCAACTTCTTCCTAGAAACATCGCCAAAGGCACGGGAAGGCAGGGCAAAAATGAACTATTGGGATTTCATCAAGATAAAAAGCTTTTGCACAGCAAAAGAAACAGTCCACAAAAGCAAAAGACAACCGACAGAATGGGAGAAAATATTTGCAAACGACATAT
>NW_027409281.1:433-1207 GCF_003265705.2 Callorhinus ursinus | reverse complement strand
ATGGAGACCAACAACACATCTCTGCTAGGCCAAGCAGTCACCTGGACAGAGGTCTCATAATGTGTCTTTGGACCTGGAGACCAGGAAGTCAGACCTTTGCTAGTCCAAGCAACCTGGACAGAGGGATCACAATGTGCTCATGGCATGGTAGACCAACAACTCAGCTCTGTGCTAGGCGAAGCAGGCACCAACATATCACCCTTGTACCTGGAGACCAAAATCCAAGCTCTGTGCTAAGCCAAGGACACACCTAGACAGAGGGATCAACATGTACTCTTGGAACAGGAGACCAACAACTCAGCTCTGTGCTGGCCAAACAGTCACCTGCACAGTGGTCTCGCCACGTGCCCTAGGATGTAGATCCTTCCTTCTCCATGAATATTGGGGACCAGGTGCCCCTTCTTTTCACTACATCTGTATCTTTGGGGTAAATACCCAGAATTTTAATTGCTGGGTTGAAAGTTTAGCTCTATTTTTTTTTATTATGATCAATTAGCCAATATATACTACATCATTTGTTTTTGATGTAGCTTTTAAGGATTCATTAGTTGCATATAACACCCAGTATTCAAAACAACACAGTTTGTTTCCCAGAGTCCAGAATATCATGGTTTGTCTCCCTCCTTGATTTCTTCCCCTTCAGGTTTCCTTCTCTTCCCCTATGTTCCTCTGTGCTATTCCTTAGTTTGCACATATGAGTGAAACCATATGATAATTGTCATACTCGGCTTGTGTTATTCATTTAGCCTGACCCCCTCTAGTTCCATCCTTGTA
>NW_027409281.1:0-333 GCF_003265705.2 Callorhinus ursinus | reverse complement strand
TTCCTCTATGCTATTCCTTAGTTTGCACATATGAGTGAAACCATATGATAATTGTCTTACTCTGCTTGTATTATTCATTTAGCCTGACCCCCCTCTAGTTCCATCCTTGTAGATGCAAATGGTGGGTAGTCATCCTTTCTGATGGCTGAATATTATCCCGTTGTATATATGGACCACAAATTCTATATCCATTCATCTTTTGAAGGGAATCTTGGCTCCTTTTACAGATTGGCTCATGGGGACATTGCTGCTATAAATATTGAGGTGCATGTGCCCCTTCTTTTCACTACATATTTATCTTTGGGGTAAATACCTAATAGTACAAATACTAGG
>NW_027409280.1:0-1207 GCF_003265705.2 Callorhinus ursinus | reverse complement strand
AGTAGTAATTATCTTCATTCTAAAGTGGACCAATGACTTTGACATTTTTGGAAATCGAAATGCCTCTTCCAAATGAACACCTCAAATCATCTGTTCCTACTGCAACTTGAGTGGGATCTGGTTGACTCGAGCCTCCAGGCCCCCACCTGGAGGATCCACCTGTACCAACCTGACAGCCCATGACCAGCATCACCAGAGGCACAATGCTTCTTTTGGGGGATGACTCTGGGGCTTCTTGCCACCGCACCTGTGCCAGAAGAAGCGGGTACCTGGACGGCCCTCCCAGAGAATCCCAACGGACCATTATCACCACCCCTGGGGAACACGAGGCCCAATTATGAAATTGGGGGATGGCTCCGGGGCTTCTTGCTACCGCACCTGTGCCGAAGGGAGCAGGAACCTGAAGGACCCTCCCAGACCATGATAACGGACCATTACCACCATCCCCGTGAGGACATGGTGCACAATGCTGAAGTTGGAGGATGGCTCTGCGGCTTCCTGCCACCACACTTGTGCCCGAGGGAACAGGAATCTGTGGGACCCTCCCAGACGATCCTGAGGGACCATGACCACCATCCCTGAGGAGATGGGGCACAATGCTCAGTTGGAGTCCCTTGGTCCTGAAACCAGCAGAAACGGAGCTCCAAGGGAAAAGAGGAGACTCCAGGAGGATTTCTATCCAGGCACAGGGGGCCCAAAGGAAGGCACAGAAGCATCAACCCTCAGATCCGCAGGCCATTGGATCAGGATCACCTCCTGCACTTACTTAGCACATTGTCCGTCTTCGTCTTTGGACAGCGACCGGCCCACTCAGGGCTGGTGCACTTCCAGAGGAAGACTAGAAGCTTATCATTGCTTTCTCGTGCGTCAGAGGACGAACGCCCAAAGAAGCAGAGGATATACATCTTCCTCTTGAGTCGGAGAAAGCAGCCACTGTCCTGGGGCGAGACCGGGTCAGGAGTGTGTTCTTTCTGAAGTCCCTGCCTGAGGTGGGTGTTGCTATGCCTAAAAAAGGCCCACTCAGGCCCAGAGGCCTTGGAACTCCATCCCCGACCTCCTGTGTTCCCAGACTGGGGAAAATGTTTTCTAACCCCTAGAGGTCTTTCTCAGCAGAGCACAGACTCGGGGCTTGGGAGGCTGAGGGCCTGGCTACGCAGAACTTGGCAGATCACTGGGCCACCAGTCTGGAGACCAAGGTCAGGGCCCC
>NW_027409279.1:0-1207 GCF_003265705.2 Callorhinus ursinus | reverse complement strand
CTGGAACCTGCTCTGGGGGGTGTGTCTTGAGGGCGTGGGTCAGGTTGCGTCAGGCTCAGGGTGGGCCGCCAGAGGGCGCCAAATGTGTGCGTTGGCTGGGATGGGCATTCAGAGTTGTGTTCTGAACCTTCTCTGCAGTTGCAAGTAGTGTGTTTGAATTCTTTTTGGCAAGCCGAGTCCTCTGGTGTTGCTCAGTTACTGCCATCCCTGGGGCTTTGGAGCCAGGCTTCTGGGGACAGAAGCTCAGAAGCCAACCTAGGGATAGACTTATGGCCTAGGGTCATTTCAGCCCTGATCTGCCCACGCTGGGGCAAGCTTTGGGGGGCGGGGGATCTGAGTGGGGGGTGTGGGTCAGGGTGTCAGGCTCAGGGTTGGCGGGCAGGGGGCCGTTGAATGTGGCATTTCACCGGGATGTGCACCCAGAGTTCTCCTACTCGGAAAGCTTTGCCCCGAGTTCCCCATGGTGGGGTTTCCTCCTGGGAGACAGGCTGAATCCTCCGGTATTGCTCAGGTGCCCCTGATCCCTGTGGCTTTAGAGCCAGGCCTCTGGGGCCCGAGGCCTCAGAAGCCAGCGAGGTATAGGGTTAGGGCTTAGGGGCTGGGAAGGCCCAACGTGCCAGCACCGTGGCCTGCTTCCCCGGGGTTTGTTTTGAGGGCGTGGGTTAGGTTGAGTGTCAGGCTCAGGGTTTGCCGCTAGAGGGCACAAAATTTGTGTGTTCCTTGGGATGGGCATTCAGAGTTCTCCTGCTCTGAATGCTTTCCCGAGTACCAAATGGCGCATTTTCCTTCTGGGTGGCAGCCTGAGTTGCTCGATATTGCTCAGGTGTCCTGAATCTTGGGGCTTTGTAGCCAGGTTCTGGGGACTGACCCCTCAGAAGCCAACCTAGGCTGAGTGTTAGGACATAGGGCACGGGAGGCCTGATGTGCCAGCGCTGCGTCGAGGTTCCCGGCGGTGGGGGTCAAGGGTGTGGGTCAGTGTGAGTGTCTTGCTCTTCTTTTCGGCCAGGGGACCACTGAAAGTGTGAGTTCGCTGGGATGGGCATGCCGTGTTCTCCTGCTGTGAATCCTTTCCGGAGTTCCAAACGGCGGGCTTTCTTTCTGGGTGGAAGGTGAGTCCTCTGGTATTGCTCTGGAGTGAGCCCTAGGGAACAAAGCACTCTGGAGCCAACCTAGGGTTGGGGTTAGGGCCTAGTGGTTAGAGCGTAGG
>NW_027409278.1:0-1207 GCF_003265705.2 Callorhinus ursinus | reverse complement strand
GTTGGTTCTCCCAATCCAGGAGCAGGGAACGCTTTTCCATTTCTTTGGGTCTTCTTCAATTTCTTTCCTGAGGGTTTTATAGTTTTCTGAGTACAGATCCTTTGCCTCTTTGGTGAAATTTATTCCTAGGTATCTTATGGTCTTGGGTGCAAGTGTCAGTGGGATCGACTCCTTAATTTGTCTCTCTTCTGTCTTGTTGTTGGTGTATAGGAATGCCACTGATTTCTGTGCCTTGATTTTATATCCTGCTACTTGACTGAATTCCTGTAGGAGTTCTAGCAGTTTTGGGGTGGAGTCTTTTGGGTTTTCCACATACACTATCCTATCATCTGCAAAGAGTGAGAATTTGACTTCCTCTTTGCCGATTCGGATGCCTTTGATTTCTTTTTGTTGTCTGATTGCTGTGGCTAGGATTTCTAATACTATGTTGAATAGCAGTGGTGAGAGTGGACATCCCTGCCGCGTTCCTGACCTTAGGGGAAAAGCTCTCAGCTTTTCCCCATTGAGAATGATATTCTCTGTAGGTTTTTCATAGATGGCTTTTATGATATTGAGGTATGTACCCTCTATCCTTATACTCGGAGGAGTTTTCGTCAAGAAAGATCCTGTACTTTGTTAAATGCTTTTTCTGCATCTATTGAGAGGATCATATGAGTCTTGTTCTTTCTTTTGTTAATGTATTGTATCACACTGACTGATTTGCGGATGTTGAACCATCCTTGCAGCGCAGGGATAAATCCCACTTGGTCATGGTGAATAATCCTTTTCATGTACTGTTGGATCCTATTGGCTAGTATTTTGGTGAGAATGTTTGCATCCATGTTCATCAAGGATATTGGTCTGTAATTCTCCTTTCTGATGGGGTCTTTGTCTGGTTTGGGGATCAAGGGAATGCTGGCCTCAGAAAATGAGTTTGGAAGTTTTCCTTCCATTTCTATTTTTTGGAACAGTTTCAGGAGAAGAGGTATGAATTCTTCTTGAAATGTCTGATAGAATTCCCTGGGTAGCCATCTGGCCCTGGGCTTTTATTTGTTGGGAGATTGTGGATGACTGCTTCAATTTCTTTAGTGGCTATAGGTCTGTTCAGGTTTTCTATTTCTTCGTGGTTCGGTTTTGGTAGTTGATACGTCTCTAGGAATGCACCCATTTCTTCCAGGTTATCTAATTTGCTGGCATAGAGTTGCTCAAAATATGATCTTAAATTGTT
>NW_027409277.1:0-1207 GCF_003265705.2 Callorhinus ursinus | reverse complement strand
CACATAGCTTATATTTTAACAATTCTTTTAAAGTTTATTTATTTTAGTAATCTCTACGTAGACCCAACATGGGGCTCAAACTCACGACCCTGAGATCAAGAGTCACACACGCTTTCCACTGAGCCCGCCAGGCACCCCTCAGCTTATGTTTTGGTTGTAGGGAAATAGAAGCTGACAGACAGATGATAGAAATATAGATAGATGAGAGATAATATGTATTGTGCAAGACGGTGACAAGAGCTGTAAGGAAAAATCAAGAGGAAAAGGATAGGGAGTGGGAGACATTATTGAGAAGGTAATATTAAAGATGGAAAGGAGGGCGCCTGGGTGGCTCAGTCGTTAAGCGTCTGCCTTCGGCTCAGGTCATGATCCCAGGGTCCTGGGATCGAGCCCCGCATCCGGCTCCTTGCTCATCGGAGAGCCTGCTTCTCCCTCTGCCTCTGCCCCTCCCCCGCTCGTGCTGGCTCTCTCAAGGGCTCTCTCTCTCTCACGGGACCTCTCACGCTTTCTCTCTCAAATAAAAAAATAAAACCTTAAAAAAAAATAAAGATGTAAAGGAGATGAGAGATCAACCCGGATATATTTCTGGGGGAGAACAGATCAGCGAGAGATAAGAGCGATAGTAACAACCCTGATTCAGGAGATTTTCTGGCTTGTTCCAGGATTGGCAAGGAGGCAGTTTCATGAGGGTGGAGGAGAACACAAGGTGACAGGTTGGAGGTTAAGTACAAGGCCACAGAAGGGTTCAGGTAATCCAGAACTTCGTCTTGTTACTCTAAATGTGAGAACACCGAAAGACGATTTTGAGCCAAGGAATAGCTTGATAGGACTTGTCTTCACAAAAATTCCTCTGGCCAGTACTTTAAGACTAGATTATAGGAAGGCTAGGGTGCAAACAGGGAGACCCGTTTGGGAGGCTATTGGAATAATCCAAGGGATAGATAGATGGTGATGTGGAAAGAGTGGTAATCTTGGAGATGTCAGCAAAGGTCGAGTGCAGCTTGGGTTGGCACACTTGCCAGAGGTCACAGGTAATCTCAAGCCCCCAGCTCTCCTGTGACGCAGGCAATAATAAAATATATGAATGTTCTTTAAAAGAAAGAACCATCTCTTGCTACTCTACTGGTTCTCCAAGCCCTAGTTCATGTGATCAAAACTCACTCCAAGAATTGAAAAAACACTGGAGGATGCAAAAGATTAAAAGAAA
>NW_027409276.1:644-1207 GCF_003265705.2 Callorhinus ursinus | reverse complement strand
AGACCCGGACTCAGAAGTCCAGACTCACCACGTGTTACAATCAGCCCCCCTGCCCCCAATGGACCTTCCCTGACTGACGCTGTGCTGGGGTCCAGGGTCCCTCAATCCTCCCTGTGCATCCTCACCGTAAAGCCCAGCTGGACCTGATGTCTCCCCTCTGCCCAAAGACGGAGGCCCTACTCCTTCTGCCAAGGCATCCAGCATCTTTGAGACCCGGATGCGGAAGTCAGGACTCACCACGTGTTCCCATCAACCCCCCCCCGCCACGGACCTTCCCAGACTGACGCTGGGCGGGGGTCCAGGGTCCCTCAGTCCTCCCTCTGCATCCTCAGCGTGAAGCCCAGCAGGATCAGGGCCCGCCACTCTGCCCACCCAAGGGAGATCCAGCAATTGCACTACTGGGTATTTACCATAAAGATAGAAATGTAGGGATCCGAAGGGGTGTGCACCCCAATGTTTATAGCAGCAATGTCCACAATAGCCAAACTGTGGAAAGAGCCAAGATGACCATCGACAGATGAATGGATAAAGAAGATGTGGTATATATACACAATGGAATATTA
>NW_027409276.1:0-544 GCF_003265705.2 Callorhinus ursinus | reverse complement strand
ACATCGGAGGGGGAGATGAACCATGAGAGACGATGGACTCTGAAAAACAAACTGAGGGTTCTAGAGGGGAGGAGAGTGGGGGGATGGGTTAGCCTGGGGTTGGGTATTAAAGAGGGCATGTTCTGCGTGGAGCACTGGGTTTTATGCACAAACAATGAATCATGGAACACTATATCAAAAACTAATGACGTAATGTATGGTGATTAAAATAACTATAAAAAATAATAATAAAAAATCCCACCCCTTGGAAATCCAAGCTGTTAGGACAAAGGCATAGAAATCACCCCCAGAACTTAATAAAGGAAAGGAATCTGGTTAGCAGGATGCTGCAGATCACCACCACTCTCACGAAGTTACTCCACAGTCAACTCGGGATCTGTGCTCTCCGCAGAATTATGAGGTGTGCCACATTCTTCCAATACTCCATCCGTAGATCAAAACCTTTAACTGTCCTCTTCAGTCCTGTGTGCAGGCTCACAGTGAGCCCTGCAAAAGCCAGACACCTTCTTGAGAGCACTCAGCCTCTCACGCCTATCCTAGCAGA
>NW_027409275.1:0-1207 GCF_003265705.2 Callorhinus ursinus | reverse complement strand
TTTGTGTGTGGTGTAAGGAAATGGTCGGGTTTCATTCTTCTGCATGTGGCTGTCCAATTTTCCCGACACCATTTGTTGAAGAGACTCTCTTTTTTCCACTGGACATTCTTTCCTGCTTTGTCAAAGTTAAGTTGACCATAGAGTTGAGGGTCCCTTTCTGGGCTCTCGATTCTGTTCCATTGATCTATGTGTCTGTTTTTGTGCCGGTACCATACTGTCTTCGTGATGACAGCTTTGTCATAGTGCTGGAAGTCCGGAATTGTGATGCCGCCAGCTTTGCATTTCTTTTTCAATATTCCTCTGGCTATTCGGGCTCTCTTCTGGTTCCATAAAATTTTAGGATTATTTGTTCCATTTCTTTGAAAAAAGTGGATGGTATTTGGATGGGGATTGCATTGAATGTGTAGATTGCTCTAGGTCGCTTTGACATCTTCACAATGTTGGTTTTTCTAATCCATGAGCATGAAACGTTTTTCCATTTCTTTGTGTCTTCTTCGATTTCTTTCCTGACTATTTAATAGTTTTCTGAGAACAGATCCTTTGCCTCTTTGGTTAAATTTATTCCTAGGTATTTTATGGTTTGGGGTGCAATTGTGAATGGGATCGACTCCTTGATTTGTCTCTGTTCTGTCTTGTTGTCGGTGTGTAGGAATGCCACTGATTTCAGTGCATTGATTTGATAGCCTGCTACTTGAATGAATTCCTGTATGAGTTCTAGCCGTTTGGGGGTGGAGTCTTTTGGGTTTTCCACATAAAGTATCATATCATCTGCAAGGAGTGAGAGTTTGACTTCCTCTTTGCCGATTTGGATGCCTTTGATTTCTTTTTGTGATCTGATGGCTGTGGCTAGGACTTCTAATAATATGTTGAATAGCAGTGGTGAGAGAGAACATCCCTGCCACGTTCCTGACCTTAGGGGAAAAGCTCTCAGCTTTTCCCCATTGAGAATGATATTCGCTGGAGGTTTTTCGTCAATGGCTTTTATGATATTGAGGTGTGTACCCTCTATCCCTATGCTCTGAAGAGTTTTGATCAAGAAACGATGCTGTACTTTGTCAAATGCTTTTTCTGCAACTATTGAGAGGATCCTATGATTCTTGTTCTTTCTTTTGTTAATGTATTGTATCACGTTGTTTGATTTGTGGATGTTGTACCAGCCTTGTAGCCCAGGGATAAATCCCACTTGGTCGTGGTGAATAATCCTTTT
>NW_027409274.1:0-1207 GCF_003265705.2 Callorhinus ursinus | reverse complement strand
AGGCTATCAGATTGGATTAAAGAACAAGACCCATCGATATGCTCTCTGCAAGAGACTCATTTTAGACCCAAAGACACCCCCACATTGAAAGTGAGGGGGTGGAAAACAATTTACCATGCTAATGGACACCTAAAGAAAGTTGGGGTGGCAATCCTTATATCAGACAAATTAGATTTTAAAACAAAGACTGTAAGAAGAGATGAGGAAGGACACTATATCCTACATAAAGGGTCTATGCAACAAGAAGATCTAACAATTGTAAATATCTATGCCCCTAACATGGGAGCAGCCAATTATATAAGGCATTTAATAACAAAAGCAAAGAAACACATTGACAACAATACAATAATAGTGGGGGACTTTAACACCCCCCTGACTGAAATGGACAGATCATCTAAGCAAAAGATCAACAATGAAGTAAAGACTTTAAATGACACACTGGACCAAATGGACTTCACAGACATATTCAGAACATTCCATCCCAAAGCAACAGAATACACATTCTTCTCTAGTGCCCATGGGACATTCTCCAGAATAGATCACATCCTAGGTCACAAATCAGGTCTCAACCGGTACCAAAAGATTGGGATCATTCCCTGCATATTTTCAGACCACAATGCTTTGAAACTAGAACTCAATCACAAGAGGAAAGTCGGAAAGAACTCAAATACATGGAGGCTAAAGAGCATCCTACTAAAGAATGAATGGGTCAACCAGGAAATTAAAGAAGAGTTAAAATAATTCATGGAAACCAATGAAAATGAAAACACAACTGTTCAAAATCCTTGGGATGCAGCAAAGGCAGTCCTGAGAGGAAAGTATACAGCAATACAAGCCTTTCTCAAGAAACAAGAAAGGTCTCAAATACACAGCCTAACCCTCCACCTAAAGGAGCTAGAGAAAAAACAGCAAATAAAGCCTAAACCCAGCAGGAGAAGAGAAATAATAAAGATCGGAGCAGAAATCAATGAAATAGAAACCAAGAGAACGGTAGAACAGATCCACGAAACTAGGAGCTGGTTCTTTGAAAGAATTAACAAGATTGATAAACCCCTGGCCAGACTGATCAAAAAGAAAAGAGAAATGACCCAAATCAACAAAATCATGAATGAAAGAGGAGAGATCACGACCAACACCAAGGAAATACAAACAATTATAAGAACATATTATGAGCAACTCTATGCCAGCAAATTAGATAACCTGGAAG
>NW_027409273.1:744-1207 GCF_003265705.2 Callorhinus ursinus | reverse complement strand
TGGAGGGCTGCCTTTCCATCTTCTGTGCTTTCCAGCTCTGGGACTGGAGCCATTTTACCTCCCCTCGCTGGGCGTCCCTCTCCTCCTCTGTGCGATGGGTTGATGCTGAATGATCCCTCCCATGGCGGGAACATGAGGAGTACTGGTGATTGACGTAAGCCTGGCACAGAGCCTAGATAGTAGAGTGCACAGCGGGATGGTGAGCGGTGTGGGCAGTGAGCACCCCTTCCCCCAAAAGCAATTTAGCTGTTCCATGCAGCCGCCAGGCCACGAGCTGGGAGACGAGGAGCAGTGGCCAACCACACTCCTGACACCAGGGCCCTGCGTGTGGCTCTTCCTTAGCACTGGGACACGGTGGGGACCGCGGGACTTTGGGCCATCTCCTCTCTCTGAGGGAAGGAGACGAAAGAAGGCTTTCCTTGGGGACCCCCAAGGCCACATAAGAGGGGAGGAGGCTTCCCCC
>NW_027409273.1:0-644 GCF_003265705.2 Callorhinus ursinus | reverse complement strand
ACCAAACCAGGATGGTTTCGGGTCGTGGTCCTGGGCTAGGGTTGGAGAGAGCCTGTCACTGCTCCTGACTCTGGGGCGGAGAGGGCCTTTTTTAGACATAGCAACAGCCACCAAAGGCAGGGGCTAAAGAAAGAACACACTGCTGTACTAGGTCCCGCCCCAGGACTTTGGCTGCCTTCCCCAGCTCCAGAGGAAGAGGATATCCTCTGCTTCTTTGGGTTTTGGTCCTCTGAACCACGACGTGCTAAGTAAGTGCAGGAGTTCATCCTGTTCAAATGGCCTGCGGGTCTGTGGGGTTTGCTTCTTTTGTGCCGTCCAGTGGGTCGCCTTTCCTAGGATGGAAAGGCTCCTGAAGTTGCCTCTCTGTCCTTTGAGCTCCGTTCCTGCTGGTTTCAGGACCAAGGGACTCCAACTAAGCATTGTGCCCTCTGTCCTCAAGGCGATGTTGGTAATGGACCCTTATGATTGTCTGGGAGGGTCCTTCTGGTTCCTGCTCGCCTAGGCACAGGTGCGGTCGCGAGAAGCCGCGGAGCCATCCCCCAATTTCCGCATTGTGCCCCTTGTTCCCCAGGGATGGTGCTAATGGTCCTTTGGGATTGTCGGGGAGGTCCCTCCAGGTTCCCGCACCCCCCAGGCACAGGTGT
>NW_027409272.1:0-1208 GCF_003265705.2 Callorhinus ursinus | reverse complement strand
AGGACCATGCTGGGAGAGGTCGGGGTCAGGTCATCTGGGGAAGCGCAGCTGGGAGACACACAGGAGTCCCTGCTCCTGCTGAGAGTCAATGTAGGGACACCCGAGGGAGGAGTGAGTGACTCCCCACCCACCCCTCGGGACCAGGAAGGGATGGCCCAGAAATCTGTGCAGCCCCTACCTGCCGGCCCTTGGGGCCTGTCAGGCTGAGTCGCTCCTCCTCTCCAGATCCTTCCTCTCAGGATGGGGAGGGCCCAACCCTGAGGGTCTGGACTCGGGTAGCAGAGGAGGCAGGTGCCCTGGCTCTGGGTCTGGCCCTGATGGTGGGGCCAGATGAGAAATGAAGGGATGCCTCCCACAGCAAGATCCTTAGGGCCCAGGGCTACCCTGCCGCTGCTGCCAGCCATGGGGAGACGGGCGATCGGTGCGCCAAGTTATTTCTCCTGACTTTTCCTTCTGGTGTCTCCCAGAGATGAGGCCTCGGCACCAGGAGGGTGGCCTCTGGTCAACACCGGAAGTTTTCCCAGGCCTTCTGTGGGGTCAAGGTATAGACGGAGAGGTGCGCCTATCCCAGCACAGACGGCACCCAAGCTTGGTCGACCCTGGGATTCCGAGACAAGCCCTTAGACCTCTGGCAGGCGTGGGCAGAGGTGGGCCCCCTCGCTTACCTTCTTAGGGGTCTCAGGGCTGCACGGTCTTGCTGTGACCCTGTGGCCTCAGGCTGCAGAGGCCCAGGGCCTGCCAGGGGAAATAGCAGTCCCCTGAGGGGCCAAGGAGGGGACCGCCCATCTTGGACGGATGCGGACCTCACAGAGTCTGCCCCAGCCCTCCTGCCCCACTGGGGGCCGGGGGCCGTGCTCTGTGTCTGCACCCCAAAGTGACTCCTACTTTTCTTCTCCAGGGGCTACCAGAATTCAGAGTCGAGGCCTAGGTCTGAGGCAGGAGCCTCTAAGTTCCCAGGGCAGGGAGGTGCAGGTGAGTGCCAGTGGTCAAGGTGAGGTACTTGCTCTGAGCGTGGAGCCAGGGGCTCGTCCGTCCCACCCCAGAGGGGACACCTCAGCACCCAAGGCCGACACAGCACACTGTCAGCTCCAGGAATTCAGGCCTCTGCTGCCTGGGCTGCACCCTGAGGAGCCATCCCACCTCTTTCTTCAGGTTCAGCCTGACACAAACGCCATGCCCCTGGGTCAGAGGGGAGAGCTCTGGAAGCT
>NW_027409271.1:0-1208 GCF_003265705.2 Callorhinus ursinus | reverse complement strand
GAGGTGGGGGACAAGGGGGAAAGAAGAAAGCGGTTGGAGACAGCTGGGCCATGGGGCAGGGCATCAGGACTCCAGCAAGGACCCAGATCCAGAGCATGGGGAGGGGAGACAAGCCAGGCTGATGGTCAGGGGTCCCCAAGGGCCCCAGGGGGGTGCCAGGGCACTGGGAAAAGACAGGGTCTGGGTTCCGGTGTCCACCACCACCCTGGGCACTTGGGAGTAGGAAGAGATACCCACCCCCACGTCCAGAGGGCTATAGCACAAAAGGCTTCTGCTTACTCTGCTGTCACTTGGGCTGCAGAGATGCAGTGTCCCAAGGGTCCCACAGGCTTATAGAAGAGCCTGTTGGCCTTGGATCTCCATCCCTGACCCCCTGAGATCCCAGTCTTGGGAAAATGTTTTCTACCCCCTCGAGGACCTTCTGAGCAGAGCACAGACTCGGGGCTTGGGAGGCTGAGGACCTGGCTACGCAGAACGTGGCAGAGCACTGGGCCACCAGTCTGGAGACCAAGGTCAGGGCCCTCCTTGTTGCAGCCTCAGGGTCCCCATGTGGAAGAGGATCCAGAATCACTGCTCTGGTCAGGGTGAGGAAACCTTAGGAAGGACTGGAGCACCAGGACCGGAGAAGGAAACAGCGACAAGGGAGGCTTCTGAGGTTTCTCACATCGCCCATGGAACCCACAGATCCTGCTCCTGTGAGAGACAGAGACAGAGAGACAGAGAGAGAATGAACAGAGGACAGAGGGAACCAGGAGACGTCATAGACTTTCCTCCACCAGCTTGGAAATGACATCCCGGCATTTTGTGCCATTCCAATCCTGAGAGCGCCGTCACACAGGCCATCCACCCTGGAGGGGAGGGGATTCCACAGGGATGTGTGACCAGGACTCAGCGGTGCCAGGGGCCACTGTGGGGACTGTCCAGCACATGGGCACAGACGAGGCCCAGGGACCTGAGCCTAACCCTAATGGGAGCCCCTGGAAGTCTGCGTCACCAGGGAACAAGGTCAGAATCAGTTCATTACTACTTTCCACAGGGGCTGGGACACAGGCAGGAGGTGGGTGGCTTTGCTTGGACCCCAGAGCAGACCCAAGCCCCTCTGAGCTGTGTTCCATGCCATGCCCAGCTCCTTGGCTCATCCTTGCATTGCCAAGTATGCACCAGCCTCCTGTGATAGCAGGTACGGAACAAGTGTAGAGGTCCTACCC
>NW_027409270.1:0-1208 GCF_003265705.2 Callorhinus ursinus | reverse complement strand
GGGATGGCAATGTGAAAATCTCTGAAAATCCATTTCTCCAGAACTATTATGAAAACATCAGTAAAAATCATCCAGAGCAACTTTTTCAGAACTCTGGAGAATAATCCAAGCCTTGCAACAACCCCAGGTGCATTGACTCGAGACACATGGCTACATGGAACTACAGAAGAGGTGAAGACCAGGCCTGGAAGCGGCCAGCTAGCCTCCTTTGGCCAGCCCTCGGAGCAAAGACCCATCTCACTGGACAGGAAAGGGAGTCCAGCTGTATTTCTGAGAAGAAAGGGAATGGACTGGAAGAGAGGAGCTCTCTAGTCGGCTCCACAGGAAGAACAAAACCTCCCGTTGAGTAACACACAATAAAGTAAATGTACCAAGTGTACCTGATTATTAGGTGTAGCTGAACTCTTCTGTTAATGGCAGCCTTGCCTTACAATGCAAATAACCATAACTACAGTTGAAAAAACATTTTCCCCCCCTCGGGATACCCCTTTAAAAAAATGCTGTTTACATATGGAGAAAAAACTAAATTAACAACTCTAGCGCCTGGCTGACTCAGCTGGAAGACCATGCGACTCTTGATTTCAAGGTCATGAGTTTGAGCCCCATATTGGGTGTAGAGAATATTTAAAATTTTTTTTAAAAAAATTAATTAATTAATTAACAACTCTAAAATTTAACTTTGTCCTTTCTAGAGTTTTCACACTACCAATAATACATACGCTGAGCTTCCAAAAAAATAAATAAATAATATGCTGAGCTTCCTATAAAAATACTGTCCATTCGGCAGGGATGTCCACTATCACCACTGCTATTCAACACAGTATTAGAAGTCCTAGCCACAGCAATCAGACAACAAAAAGAAATCAAAGGCATCCAAACTGGCCAAGAAGAGGTCAAACTCTCACTGTTCGCAGATGATAAAATACTTTATGTAGAAAACCCAAAAAACTCCACCCCAAAACTGCTAGAACTCATACAGGAATTCAGTAAAGCGGCAGGATATAAAATCAATGCGCAGAAATCAGTGGCATTCCTATACACCAACAACAAGACAGAAGAGAGAGAAATTAAGGAGTCGATCCCATTTACATTGCACCCAAAACCATAAGATGCCTAGGAATAAATCTAACCAAAGAGGCAAAGGATCTGTATTCAGAAAACTATAAAATACTCATGAAAGAAATTGAGGAAGACACAAAGAAATGGAA
>NW_027409269.1:483-1208 GCF_003265705.2 Callorhinus ursinus | reverse complement strand
TGGAAAAAAGACAGTCTCTTCAACAAATGGTGTTGGGAAAATTGGACAGCCACATGCAGAAGAATGAAACTGGACCATTTCCTTACACCACACACAAAAATAGACTCCAAATGGTTGAAAGACCTAAACGTGAGACAGGAGTCCATCCAAATCCTAAAGGAGAACACAGGTAGCAACCTTTTCGACCTTAGCCGCAGCAACTTCTTCCTAGAAACATCGCCAAAGGCACGGGAAGCCAGGGCAAAAATGAACTATTGGGATTTCATCAAGATAAAAAGCTTTTGCACAGCAAAAGAAACAGTCCACAAAACCAAAAGACAACCGACAGAATGGGAGAAAATATTTGCAAATGACATATCAGATAAAGGGCTAGTATCCAAAATCTATAAAGAACTTATCAAACTCAACACCCAAAGAACAAATAATCCAATCAAGAAATGGGCAGAAGACATGAACAGACATTTCTCCAAAGAAGACATCCAAATGGCCAACAGGCACATGAAAAAGTGCTCAA
This sequence comes from Callorhinus ursinus, assembly GCF_003265705.2. Taxonomy (NCBI): domain Eukaryota; kingdom Metazoa; phylum Chordata; class Mammalia; order Carnivora; family Otariidae; genus Callorhinus; species Callorhinus ursinus. Next base: position 694 of record NW_027409269.1, on the reverse strand, counting down.
CATCACTCGGCATCAGGGAAATCCAAATCAAAACCTCAATGAGATACCACCTCACACCCGTCAGAATGGCTAAAATTAACAAGTCAGGGAACAACAGATGTTGGCGGGGATGTGGAGAAAGGGGAACCCTTCTACACTGTTGGTGGGAATGCAAGCTGGTGCAACCCCTCTGGAAAACAGTATGGAGGTTCCTCAAACAGTTGAAATTAGA
>NW_027409269.1:0-383 GCF_003265705.2 Callorhinus ursinus | reverse complement strand
GTGTATATACACAATGGAATATTATGCAGCCATCAAAAGGAATGAGATCTTGCCATTTGCAACGACGTGGATGGAACTGGAGGGTGTTATGCTGAGTGAAATAAGTCAATCAGAGAAAGACATGTATCACATGACCTCACTGATATGAGGAATTCTTAATCTCAGGAAACAAACTGAGTGTTACTGGAGTGGTTGGGGGTGGGAGGGATGGGGTGGCTGGGTGATAGACATTGGGGAGGGTATGTGCTACGGTGAGCGCTGTGAATTGTGCAAGACTGTTGAATCACAGATCTGTACTTCTGAAACAAATAACGCAACATATTTTAAGAAAAAAGGAAAAGAAGAAGATAACAGGAGAGGAAGAAAAGGGGAGTATGTCAGAG
>NW_027409268.1:0-1208 GCF_003265705.2 Callorhinus ursinus | reverse complement strand
ATCCAGGACTGATCACCTGCAATCAGGACCGGCCCACAATAGAGGTCAGACCTATGCATGCCTCTAAAGCAGAAGGCAGAAAGCAAGCTCCACAAGAGAGGGATGATGAAAGGCTGTGGAGGCTGGAAGAGAAAGTGAGCCCATCTGGCTGGGGGCCAGTGGAGGGTCCTGTAATTGGTAGGGGGCAGCTGGGTCCAATGGCAAGGACACTTCACTGGCCAGCAGCATCGGCTTCCCCTGGGAGCTTATTAGAAACGCAGACCCAGACCCACCACAGCCCGGCTGTGACACAATCCACATTTCCAAACGATCCCCAGGGATTTGTACACTAAATGTAGACACCTGCTGCTTCTCCTCCGTCTCCTCGCCCCTGGCTGCACAGTAGAAGTGCCCGTAGTGATGCACAGATGCAGTCTCCACCTGCAAAGATTCTGATTTCATTGGTCCGGGACAGGACCTAGGCATCACGGGTTATTTTTTGTTTTGTTTTGTTTAAAGAACTTTCCATGTGGTTCTCACGTTCAGCAAACTTGGAGAACCGGAGCTGAGAGGGAGACTGGCAAGTGAGGGAAACATCTTGAGGGCTGTGGAGCGTGGGTGCACCTCAAGATGCACAGGCTCAGGCCCCGCTGGTCCAGGTTAGCGGGCTGCAGAGACGCGTCCTCCCCACGGCAGGCAGGGCAGAAGGAGTGGAGGACACAGGTATGCCGAGGGGGAGGGACCAGTCTGCAGCTCTGATGGGGTCACTGTGCAGCAGTGGGGATGAGCAGAAATACCAGAATGGATCGGAGGGTCGGGCAGAGCCAGGCATCGGGAAATGCACCAGGATCTGGAGCTGCAAGTCCCCAGAGGCTCCTAGGGGGCCGGGGGAGGGACCAGTCTGCAGCTCTGATGGGGTCACTGTGCAGCGGTGGGGATGAGCAGAAATACCAGAATTAACTTATACCTTCTTGCCTTCAGTTTCCTTATTGGTAAAATGTTCAATTTTGAGGATCATGGTTTTCCCAACTTTTGGCATTTTCGATGTCTTGAGTCTGATAATTCCAGAAATTTCCCCCCCTACTTGGGACAACAGAAATGTCTCCAGCCATGGCTGGAGATGTCCCCTGGGGAGGGCAGGTGCAAAATCACCCCCGGTGGAGAACACTGGTTTCTACGTAGCTCTCTCTCTCTCTCTCTGTGTGTGTGTGTGTGTGTGTGTGTGTGTG